>NW_008662271.1:0-6143 GCF_000695815.1 Acanthisitta chloris
GCGTGAGCACCTGGAGCGCGGGTGAGGATGGGCCTGGACGCGATGCCCGGCGAGGTATGTCCTTCTCTTCCCAGCTGGAAGTCTCAGCGTGGGGTTTCCCAAAGCTCTGCACCGTCCAGGTCAGACGTGCCAAGGTGTGTTGGCAGGTGCTGGTTTGGTTTCTGACCGTGAGGGATGAGTGTGGAGCTCTGCACTTAGTTTCCTGGTGGATGCACAACTTTAAAATGGAGGTTTGGGATGATGGCTGGAAATGTGGATCCATCCCATGTGTGGGTAGAGTGTTTCTCTCTCCAAAACCATCCCAGTGCCCATAGGAGATGTGTAACCTCCTCTTGGGAGTGTGTGTGTATTGACAGGTCTTACCTGTCCTTGTGTGCAACAGCACCAAGACATCAAGGCATGATTGCCCAGGAAAAGAAAGCCCTCCCATTCTTTTTCCTCCTCTTGTTGTGTACACTCTTAAACTTCAGGTTAACATTATTCAGGTCCTTTTAATTTGACGATGTGATCTGGTTTATGTGTGTACTTATAACATCAGCAGAGTTTTGTGTGCACCTGTCAGAGAGGTCTCAGCTTTGCCCTGTGAAAGCCAATGGTCTCAGCCTGAGGCTTCTTCCTCTTTTTTCCACACCTCTGGCTTCCCTGGGTGTGTAGTGTGTCTGGGCCTGCAGTGGGGCACAGAGAGGGTTTGCTGATGTTTCTGTTGAAAAGTTGTCGCAGGTTAAAAATTGTGTCCTAAACACACAGGTACAGCCACTGAGTTCTGTGCAGCTGAATAAAACCTGAAGGGAAGTGCCACAGGGAAGGATATTTCCCTCTATTCATATATCTACAAGTCAAATCAGCCTGACTTTAGGCCAATTATGGAGGCTGAATTTAGACAAATTCTCTTGTAATGGGAGAACTAAAAATCTTTAATCAATCCCTTCACACTGACAAATCTCCTGTGGTGTCTGATCTCCAGTTGGCCAACGCAGCAGTAAAGCTCTTAAGTGTTTGTACACAGAATAACACTGAGTTGTTCTGTGGCCTCTAGAAAAGGAATTAAAACTCCCTGTGGTGTGTTTTGGAGGTTATCACCGAGTGTCTTTGGAGTCTGTGTTCCTACAGCTCCTGCTGACACCAGTGGGGATCAGGAGATAACTTCCCTGGAGCCTGGTCCTTATTTCCCTGATGTGTTGGGGCTTGGCCTGTGGCTGTGTGGAGCCTGTCACCCGTGTGGGTACTCACATAGCTCTGTGTGTGTGCCAGCTAACGAGGGGCACAGCTAACGAGGGGCACAGCAGCAGACAGCAGTGCTGCCCTGTCTAACAAAATGCTCCCATTCCCAGTGTGAGCTCCTCAGCCTCCTGTTTCAGCCTGGAGAACTCGGGAGGAGCAAAACCAGTCAAGTCTGAGTGCTGAAGCTCCTGTGGAATGGAGAGATGGTGTTGGGGAAGCTGTGGGTAGTGCCCACACCGCAGCCTGGGCAGTGGGGAGGGAGCCCTGGCTGTGGGTTTGGGGGGGCACTGAAGGCTTTTTCTGATGGAGCATGTGGAGGAGATAACTCCAGTCCTTTCTGCTTCCTGCAAGTCACCAGGGGCCAAGGAAGGAGCTGTGGCTGTGTGTGCTGGTGGTGTACCAAGGGGGTGTGTGGGTTGTCATGTCAGGCTGTGGTATCTTAGCTTCTCTGCTTAGAAGTGTTTGCTCCTTGTGGGGAGGATCTAGCTGGACCTTGTTTTTTGGGGTGTGTGAGTGTCATCATGTCAGAGAGTCACCTGTGCCCGTGCCAACTGCTTTACACTTCTGATGAGGACCTGTTTGAGGGCTGTTCTGGCCTGTATCCCTGACTTGTGCCCAGGCTCTGGTGCCCAATATTCTTACAGTTTGCAGTGCTTTGTCATTATAGAAGAGACCAACTCTATTATAGCCCTGAAGTTGTATAAAGCTCAGTACCTGTAGCTCCTTGAAGGGCAGGGAGGTTTCTGGGAGCAGAGGAGGAGGAGGAAGATCTGCCTGGTCCTGCACAGGAGGACACAGACTGTGCTGCTGCAGAGCTGTTGTGAAGTGGTCACAGGAATAAGGACTCACTGCCTTCTGCTCATTGCCATTTCCCTGAGGTTCCCTGGGCTCTCCCTCACTGGACTTGTCATAGGAAGTGTTGTCGGTAAGAGCACGTAGGGATGTGACTTTTTCACCTCTGATCTTTGATTTCTGGCTGTACTGGACATGGGCAGGACTGAGGAATTTGCATGAAGAGCTGAAACTTGTGGCTCAGCCCTGCAGGTTGTGTTATCTGTGGAACAGGAGCTCTGGGAGCAGAGTCCTGATCTCCAGATGTTGGGTGAGTCTTAAGCAGGACCAAAGGAGTAAATAACCTAACATCCTGGTTATCAGCTATGATTCAGAGTGGTTAAACTGCTGCTCCAGTTTGGGATTAATCAGAATTAGAAGCAGCTACCAACAGAATGGTAATTTTTCCCCCCAAGTCTGGAAGTCCAGACTGCAGTAGAATTGTTCCAAGTGCCCTAGAGCAGAAATAGAAGCTAATTCTGGTAGGGGATCTGAGAAAAACTGTGTGAAAAAGATGACTGTAGCATGAATCAACAGACAGGGACTCTTCAAACTGGTGTTGGTGTTGTGGCAGAGGGAGAACTGTCAACTCCTGGGTCAGCAGGGCCTGGAGTCTGGATTTGGGAGCTTTGGCTTTGCTGGTGGCTCCCACATGGAATGTGAAGTGCAGGATTTGGTCCAGGTCGAATCTATCAAGATGTTCTGTGAGCCTCAGCCATGACTTGGGGATAAAGCAAAGTGGATCAAGACTTTCCAGCTGGAAGTGGCAGGAGGGGTTGAGTTGTGCAGAATAAACCCCCCTCTCAGCCCTGACCTGGTAGCACACCCATACTGGTTCCCAGTTGTGTTCCTAACTAGTTCTTCCCTTATTTACATGGAAACTCCTCAATTTGTCTGTCACATGGACCTGAACGTTACCCCAGCAGTGGGAACACTGTGAAATGTCTCTGCTGTGACTACACAAACCCCATCAGGTTTATTTCAGCGTTGATTTCAAGGAGTTGTCCCCTTGACCTGGTAGCACACCCATACTGGTTCCCAGTTGTGTTCCTAACTAGTTCTTCCCTTATTTACATGGAAACTCCTCAATTTGTCTGTCACATGGACCTGAACGTTACCCCAGCAGTGGGAACACTGTGAAATGTCTCTGCTGTGACTACACAAACCCCATCAGGTTTATTTCAGCGTTGATTTCAAGGAGTTGTCCCCTAAGTCTCAATTAGCCTCTGTCTCATGCTTTTGTAGACATGAGCTTTAAATGGCTAGTGCAGGAGCACATTTCTCTGTTCTCTCCTTTACCCTTCTCTCCCATGATACAACTGCCTGAAATGGAAGGAATGCAACGTTCCAGAGTGTGCTGACACCTTACTCTGCTCTTCATTTATATTTCATTTTACTGCTCACATCATGAACTGTTTGGATCACACAGTGTACTCTGCACAAACCACCCTGATTTCCATAAAGAATTGCCTCAATTACTGCCATCACAGCATTCCCTAAGCAAACTGGGATCTGAGGCTTATCCTTGTCCCTCTTGTGTTCCATGTGTGTGTTCTGGGTGGGTGTAAGCCAACACAGTCACACTCTAGCAGATCATGGGGACCTACCTGATAAGGGGTTACAACTAGGTGTAGATTTGAATGTGGTACCCTCTGCCAGTTGATAAAACCCAACTGTCAGTCCCCAGCTGGAGTAGCAGCTTAAAAAATCAGGAGTTTTTACTGTGAATGCTCAGGCAGGTGTTGTTCTTTGGGAAGTGCTTCTCCCTACTGCCCAAACTGGTACAAACAGAAGTTCCCATGAGGACTCTGTGAGGTGCATTGGTCTGATGCAACAGAGAGGAGTATTCCAGTGCTTTTTTGGCATCAGGACACCAATGTCTCTGGCAGGGACTCAAACCTACACTGGGGAAGTTTGTTACCTTCCTTAGTCTGACATTCCCAGCCTCTCCTCCCTATGGAAACCACAGAAATGGATTCCGCAGTGGAAACCATGTAGATACCCAAAGCTGAATGGATTCCTTAGGTCTGTACCTTAGGTAGCCTGATCAGGGAGGGCTTGCTGAGCTCTACCTGCCTCTGCCCTGTTTGCCTTCATGTGCCCCCACTTTCTGTTTTTCAAGGACTTTGCCCTTTTTCCTTCCTTTTTCAGTGAGCATTTTCAGAACAGCTCTCTGGGCTGTGCTGTGTGTGTCATAGCTAAGGAGTTCCTTCCTTACATGATTCTGGGCAAGAACAACATCAGAAGAGCAATGATCACTGCAGAGGTCTCTTGTTGCTGCAGCTTATCTATATTTAGCTTTAAACCAGGCAAGTCTTGCATCTTCTGAAGGTTCTGTGGCCACTGACATTTGAGTTTGCTTTTTGCTAGGATGGGGTTGCAAATGAAGACAGCACCACAACTTTTGCATCTATAGGAAGTCTTAGCACTCTGTTCTTTGGTGGCCTTTACCTTCTTGACCTTCAGGGCATTTCCCAAAGTGATTTAGCATCTTTGCAGGCTCTAAAGTCTTGAATATTAACACCTAAAAGTGTTGTACAACTCTGCATGTGATTGTTGTATGGAGACTGTAAATTTCTGGGGCAGGTGCAATCAGAGTGAGTCAGGAGGGTGAATAGGTGGGAGAGATGAGGTGATGATCAGATAGGAGTATTTGGGTACATAACTCTCACCAGATATTGCACTCTGTGGTCTGTGTGCTCTGCAGAAGAGGATGACTCAAAGGAAGATTTCAAGGATGATGCTGTAAAAATGTGAATTCACTGGGGAGAACTTGGCTGGTCAAGCACTGGAACAGGCTGCCCAGAGAAGTGGTGGAATTGCTGTTCCTTGAAGTGTTCAAAAAACACAGAGATGTGGCACTAAGGGCTGTGGTTTTGTGGTTGCCTTGGCAGTGCTGGGTTAATGATTGGACTCAACCTTAGAGGCCTTTTTTGACCTCAGTGATTCTGTGATAACTGCTCCAGTTCATGTGGGGCATTCCAAGAGTAGAAACAACCTGTGGGAGACTCATGGGGTGAAGGTGGCTGGTTCAGGAGATGTTGTGGCACAGTTCTGAGTGGGAAAGGGAGACTGGAAGAGCTGCAGGAAGGAATGTGTCAGAGGCCAAAGCTGTAGTTAGACTGCACAGCAATTTTTGCTACATCATCTCCAGATCAGGTTGGAGGCTGAAAGCTGCAGCTGTGCCTGTGCTGCAGGGAGATCCAGACCTGTACCAGACTGTTGAGCTGGAGGTCTGAGCTCCTGCTCAGGTGAGCCTCAGTTGGCAGAAAACTCTGCACTGCAGAACCAGCTAAAGGGCAGGAACTTGATGGCACAGGAATTTCTTTCGACAACAGATTGTCCTCACTCTCCTGTTAAACTTCATGGCACAGGAATTTCTTTTGACAACAGATTGTCCTCACTCTCCTGTTCCACTATCAAACCACATTTGTTGCTACTTCTGCCTTTTTAACTGAATAGAATTCTAGGTAGATTAATAAAGTAAATCCCAGAGGTGCCTGCTGTCAGAGAGTCCCTTAGGAGCTGTCCAGGTGTGGTGAGGGGACCAGGAGGAGGCATGAAGCTGCTGTCTGAGTTCATCCTGTCAGAAACACAGTATTTTTATTACCCTTGAGAGCAGATTATATTCTCTGTGTGACTGTTCTGTGCTGGTTGTGGGGCTGGTTGTTAACACACTGCCCTGCTGTCCTACTTCACCACTGACCTAAAGCCCAGTTCAAGGTCCTCACACTCATTTGTCACACGTGGAAGTGCTGAGACTGGAGTGACTGGTGCCTTAGGAGAGGGAATAGCCATCAGGAAGGGGATGACTGGCTGCAGGGGACAGCACAGGAGCAGAGCTGGTTGTCTGCAGCTCCCTGCTGGGGCATCAAACCCACCACTGGTCTCACTACTGTCCTTAGCTGGGCATTTTTTCTTGGAAGAACACTTAGGTTTGAGCTAAGTTTTGAGCATTTGTATGGTCAGCAGAGACTTCTGGCCCCTGGGGGGTTCTGGCTGCCTGCCCAGGTGGCCACACAGGCCCTGAGGAAAATAATGAAGTGTGTTGTCTGTGAATTTCCTGACCCAAAAAGCACAGCTGTAAGGAC
>NW_008662272.1:0-714 GCF_000695815.1 Acanthisitta chloris
GTGTCAAAGGCTTTACTGAAGTCCAGATAGACTGCATCTGCAGCCTTTCCCTCATCTACTAAGCAGGTCACTTTGGTGTAGAAGGAGATTAGGTTGGTCAAGCAGGACGTTCCTTTCATTAATCCATGTTGGCTGAGACTGATCCCCAATTGTCCTGTATGTGCCATATGATGGCTGACAGGCCTGTAGATTACCCTTCTAATCGATTGGCGTTATATTTGCTAATTTACAGTCAGCTGGAACTTCTTCAGTTACCCGGGACTACTGGTAGATGAATGCAAGTGATTTGGGAAGTTCTTTTACCAGTTCCCTCATTACTCTGGGAGGGATCCCATCAGAACCCACAGACTTGTGAGTGTCTGACTGGTGTAGGAGGTTACTAACCATCTCCACCCGGATTATGGGGGTTCACTCATCTTCCCATCACCAACTTCCAGCTCTGGGGGCTGGGTAACCTGAGGACAACTGGTCTTGATATTAAAGACAGAGGCAAAGAAGGCATGAAGTACCTCTGCCTTCTCCTCATCCCCTGGCACAACACTAATTCAACAAATGATGGAGACACTCCTTGATTCTCCTTTTGCTACCAATATAGAATAATTTATGGAAACTTTTTTTGTTGTCTTTAACTGTAGCAGTCAAACCAAGTTCTAGTTGGGCTTTGGACCTTCTAATCTTCCTCCTTTGTGACCTCACAACATCCTTATAGTCCTC
>NW_008662273.1:0-6480 GCF_000695815.1 Acanthisitta chloris
TGAGGGCAAGTGTGTCATCATTGCCAGACAGACAGCAACACCCAGAGAGCTGCTCTCCTTCAGCAGACACTGCACCTGCTCCTGTGCTCATTAGAGCTGTGCAGCCCTGAGAAAACACGAGCCATTCCAGTGCCTGTGAAATCAAACATTCCCACTGCTCTGTCTCACACATTGGCCACAGACACCACATATACTCCTTTCAAGAAACATTAGCAAATTCAGCTGTTAGTGTGTTCAGAGCAGAATTGTTGCTTTGAATCTCTGCTTCCACACTCAGATCTCTCTAAGCAGAACCCAAACACACAGAGAAGTCAAACCTGCTCCCTGCAGGAAGAGCCAGGGATGAGGAATAGTGACCACCAGGTTACACAGCCTCAATGACCTCAAATACCAGGCTGAAAACAGCAACTTAGCAATAACTATGATTTATGAGGTCGTTCCTTCACAATTCCCAGGGTGGCCACCACAGGTATCCATGAAATGGTGTCTTTTAGGGATGAGGGTGAGAAGCTGCTCATCTCCAAGTGTGTTGGTCCAGAAGGGAAGAGACACTGCACCTGAGGCACTTGGGTTAAATGCAGAGGGGGTTAAATCCAGCTGCAGGTGCTCCCTGAAGTCCATCCTGGAGGGTGTCTGCATGCACCACACCTGCTCCCAGCTCTGAGTTGGGACACAGCTCAGTACCAAGGGGATGAGGCCTCCGAGACAGTCGAGGTTGGGAATCTCAGTGCAGACACCCCCAAACACACTCCACATGCAGGGTTAGAGCAGTGAGCTTTTCCTGTAGGATCATCCCATATCCACTTCCCTACGAAGAACAGACACTTTTCTACCTGTCACACAGCACCTCAGGGGGAAATCATCTCCCAATTGCTTTCAGAAAAGCCAAGATTTGAGGGGTTTGAGTGACATCTTTCTCAAGTGATGGAAGGCAATTTCCCAGCAGTTCTCAAAGACAGCAGGATCCTCCCCATGGTTTCAATTCATAAGAGAGGTTTTTTTCCTAGGAGGTCTTTCCGTCTGCATTCAAATTTGCTCTTTAAAATGCTATTATTGTTGGGAAGAAAAAGAGCATTATCACAGAGCTGACAAGTCTTACAATCAGGAAAAAGCTGTCAAAATGGCAGAACCTTAATAGACAAATTCTCTGCCATAACACACACAAAAGTTTCTTCTCTGCTGTAAGAGTAACTGTGAGCAATAAAGCACCAACAGCTCTAAATGCATTTCTTCCATCTCATAAGCTTCTCTAAGTCCTCCCAATTTAACACTCCCATACACATCAGGGAGATCATTTTGGCTTTATATGCAACTCTAAACGTTTAAATTGTCCCAAGTCTTTCCAGTGCTGCTCTTGGTCACCACAGTCTCAAGACTGCTCAAGGCTGGTCAGAAAAGATGATTTTCCTAAAACAAACATCTATGAGAGGTTTGTTATCTTGTAATTTCTGTGATCCAAACCCTGATGAGAGCGTTAGAGTAACTCTCATATCCCAGTGATGTAGCCCTATAAATCCATCACGGTGTATTACACATTGCTTTGTTTTGCTTTTAAGAGCCATAAAAGTTTAACCATTATTCAAGCAGAGACTCTGATGTCAAGTTTCAGGATGCTTTGGTTACCCTGAGCTATGTTATTTCCCAGTTCAATCAGATATTCAGGCAGCTGCAGCTCCAGCACTGCTGAGAAAAGGGATAAAAAAAGTGGTGGCCAACACACTTGGTGTTTCCTAGAAAACTGGCACAGCTCCATGTGAGCTTTCTATGAAATCAAGATGCTGACCTGCTGCTCCACTGCACTTCATTGTGTGACTTAGAAATGAGCTTGAGAAGCACTGAGGTGATGCAAAAAGGCCAAGCACAAAGCTCTTCGTACAGGAAGCATTCACAAATGCAGAACTGGGACTGCCTGTGCTCTGGGAGCTCCTCCCTGCTAAGGCCTGACTGAACTTCCTACTTGTGTTTGCCAACAGGAGTTCAGCTCATTCATTCACCACTACATTCATCATCACATGATGGTTTATCAAGTCCTGGACTATCAGAAATATCCTTGTACTCTAGCTCTTGGCTCTCTTCCATGTAATCACAGCGTCACTTGTTTGCCAACAACATGTTGTTACCTACACTTAATCTCTCTGTGTCATTACACAATCCACACACAAAACTCACAAGCAGCCAAGTACAAAACCCACATCTACAAATTATAATCTTAGCTCTTTACATCCATCCATCAGATCCATTAAAAACACCATCCAAGTGGGTAAGGGTTGCTGAAATCCCATTTCAGAGCTTGCCCTGATATTGACCTCAAAGCTTAAAAGCTCAGTAGAGTTACATAAGGGTTGGTTAACAGGCTGAAAAGTCCCCATCCCATCCCATCCTGCTGCATCCATGTTTTATGGGTTTGAGGTGGGACAAGCTACCCCACAGCAGGAAAGGTTTGCAGTGAGTCTATGAGCTGTAAGTGGAGTGTGGCAGCAGCATTGGTGGGAAAGGTTTGCAGTGAGTCTATGAGTTGTAAGTGGAGTGTGGCAGCAGCATTGTAGTCTGCATGAAAATCCCTACTCTGAGCTAAGCAGGTTTGACTGGCAGCATTGAAGGCTTCTCCTCTCCCCTTGCTTGAGGAAAGCAAGACATGGTTCTAAAAGCACCTTCTTTCTTTGTCCTCAGTGTTCAGGCAAGAACTTCATGGCATACCCAGCACAAGTTCAATGTACCACATGTTCCTCACATTGCCTGATAAGCTGTTACACTGAGCTGTCACCTCAAGATACAACAATTTGGGCTCTGACAGTTGGAAACTGGTAACATGAACGTTTGGAGGAAGATCTTGCATGAAGACAAGAGGCTTCATCTTCACTTGCCATCTGGAAAAGTGCATGTGCAGAACATGAGTCTCACAGCAGATCCACAGGAGGGTTAGGGCCTAGAGAGCCTGAAAGGTGCAAATTCCTAACAGGCATCTGCAAAGGGGAAGATCTCATTGCATGACAGCAAATCGAGCTGAACAGCAATTAGACACAACTTTCCTGGCAGGGAAACACATCCTCCATCTTTCCAGCCTTTAATAAGTGTATTTCCAAAGGGATTTCTTACTACTGTCAGGCACCAAAACACCTCAAACATAGAGCATCATTCATGTCTGCAAGTGGTTTATCTCAATTTCATAGCATGTTAAGGGGTTGGAATGAAGCTAAGAGATCATCCAGCCCCAACCCCCTGCCCTGGGCAGGGACACCTCCCACCAGAGCAGGTTGCTCAAGGCTTTAGCCAAGCTGGCTGTGAACACTGCCAGGGTTGGGGCAGCCCTGGGCAACCTGTGCTCACCACCCTCACAGGGAAAACTTCTGCCTAAGATCTAATCTCAATTTCCCTCTTGCAATTTCTCCCATGATACCATTTCAGCTTAGCTCTGGTTGTTTCTCCTCAGCAGAGCCAAAGCCACAACAAGTGCTAGACATAAATGACCACATTTAATCCACAGAAAAAAAATATTAGTGTTTCCATGGCAAAATCTGTTCCTACTCACTCTACACAACTGCATCAATTAGCTCCACAGAAATGACAGTGCAGTGATGGTTAATCCTCACAAGGACAGAGTCAGAGGGGGGTCAGGAGGACACAGACAAGTGGAAGTGTCTCACCTAACGTGGCAGCAGCAGCGAGTCCTGCGGCGTACGGATCCGTTCCCGGGGGAGCAGCACTGATGATGTATGGATTGGGGACAAAGGCAGCAGGGGCTAAACCTGCTGAAAACATACCTGTCAGTGAAAACAAACTGAAATAGGACTGAAGCCCTACCAGAACACCTCTGGCTACCTGATGGTGAACATCATAGGTGGCTTTAGGGTTTTGAAGCAGTTTACAGGTGGTTTTCTATAGGCAGTGAACGACCATTGAGGCTTAACAGGCAGAGGGAGAGAGGTTACCTAAAAGAAACCCAATTCCAAGGATGGAATGGCCCTTAAGGAAAGCTGCAGAGGTGAAATCTTGATATACAACAGCTCAGGTACCTCTGCAGGGCAGACCTACTCATTCTGTTCAGCTAACATAGTAACATGAGCCAACATGTTAATATAGTAACATGAGCTAATTGCTGTTACTCCTCTGGATTTCCTGGAGTGAGTAGATCAGGACCCAAACTACCCTAATTCTGAGTTCCATGCCCACTACACAATAGCAGTACTGCAACTGGTTAGTTTGGGAGGAGCTCTGGAGTGTGCAGACATTACCTTCCTCTGCAAGGAAACAGTTCAATCATTAGAGAAATCACAGCTGGTGGGAGAGGAGTGGGAAGGGGAGGGGAAGGGGAGGAAGTGAAAGAGCCAAATCATTTAATTTCAGGGCTATCCTGAACTCTACTAAGCACACAGGGACACTGCCCAGATCTGGGAGAGACCAAACACACTTGTATTGGGCCTTTAGGTTGGGAGAAGTACCACTTAAATTGCTGATTGTTAAACCTAAGACAGGTTTAACATCATGCAGGTGTAGAACTTCTATAGTTCTCCTGTTTTTTTGTACATGAATTAAGTGTTTTTTCACAGTTAATCCATACTCTTTAATAATATGAACCATGTGTTGGATAAAATTACATCTTTCAGTTAAATTCAGCCCTCAGGCAGCAGGACCACAGGCAGCACATTCAGCTGCATATTGAATTGGGCGTTTTCCCCTCACTTCACTGTGCTGCTCACCCTGATTTATGCCTCCCTCAGACCAGGAAAGGACTTCCAAAGGCTTTCCTAAGTGAGCAGTACTCTCAGAAGGGTGAGAGTGTCAGCCCTGCCAGGCAGAAACACTCTGAGGCCTTTAAAGTGTGCAAGAGACACCCACAAAATTCTTCAAGTACATCTTTAAACAACAAATCTCTGCTTGTGGGTGGATTACCAGTTGCAAAATCACAGTCAGGATTCTCTAAACCTCCCAAATTTTTTTTCCTCCAGGTATCTTCGCACTGTATGAACTGAAGGGCAGTCAAACCCCCAGGTATCTTTGCACTGTATGAACTGAAGGGCAGTCAAATGTGATGGAGGCAATGCTAAACTTACCTATGTGAGGCTGGTGGGCAGCAGCCAGGGCATACTGCTGCTGCTGTGCTGCTGTCAGCTGCTGCACGGCCAGAGCATTGGGTCTTTGGAACAGCTGCAGGGGCAAAACACAAACATGGGTCTTAAATCAGCCACAAAAAGCATCTTCCTTCTTTTCACAGCGATTCCCTTACACTACATTTCTTCTGACACTTCTCTTTCAAGAGCAATGTTTCAAAAGGAATCGAAAAAAGCCAAACCCTTGGAAAACAAAACAAAACAAAACAAGCTTTTTGGAATCAATTGCCTGTGTTAATGCACCTGAATAAAGCACATTTGTGAGGCACAGCTAACCCACATGCTGGGGTTCCTCTGCTGTTCCCTGTACAATGCCTCAAGGTCTTTTCTCCCAGCTTCTCTGGACACACACAGTGTCCAACTGCAGCCTGGGGGTCATCCTCTGATGCCATGAGCACTCCAAGGTCTTAAACAGCACTAAGTACAGGGACACCAAGACACTCCCAGATGGCCTGAAGTGGGATGGCAGCAGGATGGCACCTCACTACCTGTGAAAGAGACACTGGAGATGTCTTCAGAGCCACCTCAAGAGCCTCAGGGCTCCCAAATCCTGGACAGCCTTCCACCTCCAGCCTCTCCTCAATTCTTCTCTGACCACAGGCCCAAACCAGATTGAGGGACATGTTGGTTAAGTCACTCAAATCACAGATGTGTTTGGCAGCTTACAGCTCCCTCCAGCCTTAGGGAGGAGTGGGCAATGTCAGTGAGAACACTAACAATCAATGCCCAAGGTTATTGAGAATTTGTATCTCAATAAGAACAAAGAGAGGATTCCGTAAGTAATCCTGTAAAGTATTTTTGCTTAGGGTTTGGGATTTTCATCCTTTCTTTCATCCAGGTCTTTATTAAAAACCTCCTTCCTCACCTTCCTGAGCCTCTGCCCAAATGAACCCCCTGAATGCACCCATTAGCAGCTCATTGATCAGCTCTAATTAAAACATTTAAGGATATACCAGCTGAAATCTACTCTGAAAAGACCCAGCAACAATCTCCCTCCCCAGTCACTGCCACAAGTGATCATTTCCAAGGTGTGAATGACTTCCCAAATTGCTGTGATAACTGTTTTCCCTCCCCATTCACTGAGAAAATCCTTGGATGCCTAAATGCTGTACCATTTCCACACCTATCATAGAATCAAAAAATCATCTAGGTTGGAAAAGACCTCCAAGATCATCAAGTCCAACCCTACTGTGGTTACTAGACCATGGCACTAAGTGCCACATCCAGTCTCAGCTTGAAAACCTCCAGGGATGGTGAATCCACCACCTCCCTGGGCAGCACATTCCAATGCCTGAGCACTCTGACTGTAAAAAACCTCTTCCTAATATCCAACCTAACCCTCCCCTGGCAGAGCTTGAGTCTGTGCCCTCTT
>NW_008662273.1:6495-8182 GCF_000695815.1 Acanthisitta chloris
AGAGACTCCAAGCTCCTGTCAGGGAGTTGCAGAGGGTGCTAAGGTCTCCCCTGAGTCTCCTCTTCTCCAGGCTGAACACCCCCAGCTCCCTCAGCCTCTCCTCATGGCACTTGTGCTCCAGTCCCTTCCCCAGCCTCGTTGCTCTTCTCTGGACCTGCTCCAGCCCCTCAATGTCCCTCCTGAGCTGAGGGGCCCAGAACTGAGCACAGGATTCAAGGTGTGGCCTCACCAGTGCCAAGTGCATGGGAACAATCACCCCCCTGGTCTTGCTGACCACACTGTTCCCAATCCAGGCCAGGATGCCATTGGCCTTCTTGGCCCCCTGAGCACACTGCTGGCTCCTGTTCAGCTTCCTGGCTATCCAAACTCCTTATCCTGCTCTCCTCTCAGGAGACAAAGGAGCTACTTGGGCTGTCAAGAAGCAGCAATCATAATTCTGCCTGATTTTGTGGCTGCTCCATCCCTGGGAGTGTTCCAGGCCAGGCTGGACAGGGCTTGGAGCAACCTGGGCTAGTGGAATGTATCCCTGCCCATGGCAGGGGGTAGAACTAGATAATTTTAAGGTCCCTTCCAACCCAAACCTTCCGTGATTCTGTGGCCTCTCCCTCTGCCTGATTTAATTCACAGTTTTCCTTAGTAAGACTCAGCTCTCTTGGAAAACTCAATGAGAACAGCTCAAACGCTGCAGCTGCAGATTCCATACTGCCTGTAGCATAGACAAGGAAGCAGAGCCAAGGAAAACCATCACAGTTTCAGGCTTTCCTCAGGCAGATAAGCCTCTACACCACAGCAGCTCTGGGAATCATCAACTCCATGTCTTTGGGAAGAGCTATTATTAAAGCCTCGATGCACTGTCTCCATCTGCTGACAACACAGACCTGAATTCCAGCTACAAATCACTATTAAATTGTGGGATTAAGTGGAAAAAGGAAAAGAAACCTCTGTAACAGGAATAGTAGCTTGAATTTACTCAAATTAAAGGCATAGAGAAGTACACCTGGAGCACTGCAGCCTGTTAGCGATCACATTTAGACCGAAACCCTGACACAGTTTGGGAGGAGTTCAGGAGGATTTCAAGCAGCATATGTCTCCACAAATGCCATTTCCAGCATGTGGGGGAGATGACTGAGGAAATTCCAAGGAATCAGAACATCCCAGTGAGTGTTATACAGTTATGGGCAGGTTGGAAGCTCAGATTTCTCTAAGCCAGTTTCTTCTGCAATATAAACATCTGACATCTCTAATCAGATTACACATGGGTAAGACCTTCCCCTTCTTAATATTGCTTTTAGCTGCACTTGCCTGTAATCCCTTCAAAGTATATGATGCTTTCCCAACAGACCCAGAAAGACACTTTTACAGATGAGAACCTTTGTTCAGGACATATTTCCTTCTGACAACTGAATGGAGAAAGCTCTACTGCCAAGAGACAGATTCCCTTCACACAGGCTGTAACTAGCAGTGAACAGTGACTGCTGGGGGTTATGTATTAGGGAAATGGGCACAAGTGTGAGCCAAGATCCCTTGGATTTACACAAATGTGCACTGAGAGGTCATATTTGGCAGCAGGGAGAATCCTTATCTTTACTACAGCACTTAGGGCTCACAAAAGCTTCTTGTCTGCATTTACGGGAGGTGGAAGGAGCTATTGAAACAAAGATGAGACTTGAAAACAACAGCTCATGTT
>NW_008662273.1:8202-9207 GCF_000695815.1 Acanthisitta chloris
GGGGGAGCACAGGGTGCCAGAGGGCAAGGAGATGTGCCCCAGCACCTCCTGCTCCCCCTAAAACCCACAGTATGACAAGAGAGGACTTCAGCTTTACAGTAGGGCAACAAAGCTCTGGTGAGGCACCTCAAGTGCTGTGTCCAGTTCTGTGCCCCTCACAAGGAAGACACTGAGGTGACAGTGTGTCCAGACATGGGAAGAGAGGTGGGGAAGGGGATGGAGAGTGAGCCCTATGAGAAGCAGCTGAAGGAGCTGTGGGGGCTCAGCCTGGAGAAAAGGAGACTCCGGGGAACCTTCTCACTCTCCACAGGTCACAGGTTGGACTTCAAAGCTCTGGCACCTCAAGTGCTGTGTCCAGTTCTGTGCCCCTCACAAGGAAGACACTGAGGTGACAGTGTGTCCAGACATGGGAAGAGAGGTGGGGAAGGGGATGGAGAGTGAGCCCTATGAGAAGCAGCTGAAGGAGCTGTGGGGGCTGCCCCTCACAAGGAAGACACTGAGGTGACAGTGTGTCCAGACATGGGAAGAGAGGTGGGGAAGGGGATGGAGAGTGAGCCCTATGAGAAGCAGCTGAAGGAGCTGTGGGGGCTCAGCCTGGAGAAAAGGAGACTCCGGGGAACCTTCTCACTCTCCACAGGTCACAGGTTGGACTTGATCTTAGAGACCTTTTACAACCTTAATGATTCTGGGGTTCACAGGCAGCCCAGCAAACAGCTTTCAGCATGGTTACAAGGAGATGACAGAAGTTCTAGATGGATATTATTCATCCACTTGATATGAAATAGAAAGCCCAAACCCAGGCCAGCCTGAGCCAGAAATCCACGCTGCACTGCTCCCCAAATGGGCACAGTTCCCTGCTCAGCCTTACTCTGGGAGTTATTTGCACTAGCTAGGTGCTAGACATGCCAAATCTGAAATCTTAATTTTGAAAGGCTGAAAGAAACAAATAAAAACTCCTTGAACTTCTAAATGAGCTTTCATTTAAATAGCAGCCACTGAGAAAAT
>NW_008662273.1:9270-11311 GCF_000695815.1 Acanthisitta chloris
GTTCGTTCGAAAGCTGCTCAATGTCTTAGCTCTAATGTAGTGTTTTATAGAATCACAGAATATCCTGAGTTGGTTAAGACCCATAAGCATCAAGTCCAACCCCTACTCTGCCCAGGACACCCCAACAATCCACCCTGGGCCTGAGAGCATTGGCCAAACACTCCTGGAGCTCTGTCAGCCTTGGGGCTGTGACCACTGCCCTGGGCAGCTGTTCAGTGCCCAAACACCTCTGGGGGAAGAACCTTTGCCTCATCTCCAGCCTAACCCTCTCCTGACACAGCTCCAGCTGTTCCCTGGCTCCTGTCCCTGGTCCCAGAGAGCAGAGATGGAGCTGTCCCTGTACTTCCCTCACTAGGAAGTTGTATGCAGCAATGAGGACATAAAAGTTTCATGGTTTGACAGCAACTTTCCATCCAGACCCTACACCAGACTAAGACAAAGACTTAAAACTATTTTTTTCTCTTTGAACTCTACAGCAGCTATTCAATTTAATCCTTAGAAAACTTTCCATCCTTCACCTCCCAAACATGCTATAGAATAAAACAGCCCATTGAGCTCTAACCCAGATATTTACATTGCTTTTAAGACTGTGATAACTCAGAAGCCTCAGCACAGACTTGGCAGTGGTTTCCCTCACTGCAGAGTGCCAGGAGGCTCTTTGGCTAAAAAAGATCAGATATTTTAGGAAAGCCACAGTCAGTTATATATTCCTGCAATCAGCTACAACAAAGGGTTTCATTCTTCTTGGAGGGATATCAGACTTGCAAAGGGAAAGCAGTAAAGTTTACAATCATTACCCACAGGAGCAGGAACAGGAGTAGATTAGGAGTCGATCGCTGGATCCAGGCCCAGCAGTCAAGAGGAGCCAAGAGCCAAGGGAGGGTTTGGATTACTGCTCAGGGCTGAGAGATTGGGCTTGCATGGGAGAAAGGTCAAACAAACTCTAACCAGGATGTGATAAACTTTTGGGAGTACTGGACTCTGACCTCAGGTTTGAAACAAAGCTCAGGTACAAGGGAGACAATGTGAACTCAATGCCCTCAGTCTGTTCAGGTTGCTGCTGCAGGGGCCAAAGCAGAACTCAGCAGGGCCCAAAGCAGGGCACACCACCAGGGCTGAGCAGGGCCCAAAGCAGGGCACAGCACCAGGGCTGAGCAGACATTGGACCTTCCAGTCACTTCAAGAGCACAAGGATGGGTGTGAGGTTTCTGTTTAGCAAATTTTGCTAATTTAAAGCTAAGCTCTATTCCAATGTCAGCTTACTCAAGACACAAATGATTCCTACACAGGGAAGTGCTAGGGATAACTGCTCTGGGAGAAGTGTTCAATTACAACTCTTAGGCTGCTGTTGAGGTGCCATGGGAAGTACATCTCCTGCTCAAGCTCCCTGGGAGGACAGACACAGCACTCTGTAACTGGCACAGAGACGACAAAACCATTCCAAGCCTTCCCCTGTTCCTTTCCCAAGATCCCAAGCTCATCTCACCCCACCCCTACTCTTCTGGAGGAGAGGGATGGCCCAAGGGCCACCACTTTACCTGCTGCTGGGAGTTGTAGTCGAAGAGCCCCACGGTGGCTGCGGCCGAGTCCACGGGAACTTGAGTGCCGGAGTAATCGAACTGCAGAGGCTCCATGCCCACGTGCTCCATGGGATCCAGGGGGACACTCTGGGACTCCATGTTGGAGAAATCTTCCACTGGCTTGGCACCGTTAGTACTTGCCAGCTGGGCTAAGCCCTCGGATCCATTCTGGTTTGGGCCCAGCAGATCCACTTCGCTGGCAGAGTTCTGGCAGTTCCCAGGTGTGCGGCTGTGGGGGAGGACAGGGACTCAGCACATGCAGCACTGCTGTGGCACAGCAGCACCAGCACTCACCAGAACTGCTTGGAAGGGTTGTGATAGAGTAATAGCACATTAAGGGGTTGAAATGGAGCTTAGAGGTCACCCAGCCCCAACCCCCTGCCCTGGGCAGGGACACCTCCCACCAGAGCAGGTTGCTCAAGGCTTTAGCCAACCTGGCTGTGAACACTGCCAGGCTTGGG
>NW_008662273.1:11393-17755 GCF_000695815.1 Acanthisitta chloris
GCTCCCCATTGCTCCTTGTCCTGTCCCTGCAGTTCCTAACACAGAGCCTCTCTGCAGCTTCCCTGGAGCCCCTTCAGCTCCTGGCAGGTTGCTTGATAAAAGGAGAAAAAATTAAAGACATGGTTTGAAATAGCTTCCCCAAGTTAATGCTACAGAATAATTTATGTATTTAAATAAATAAACCAAAAATCACCCACAAGGCCCCAGTCTTCTGCCTCAAACACCTCCTGCAGTGCAAAAAATTTTCATTCTCTCTTTTCTCCTCAACTGACAGTCATAGAATCATCAAGGTTGGAAGAGACCTCTAAGACCATCTCGTCCAACCATTCCCCTGTCACAGCTGCAATCTCCTCAACTGACAGTCATAGAATCATCAAGGTTGGAAGAGACCTCTAAGACCATCTCGTCCAACCATTCACCTGTCACAGCTGCAATCCCAAAACCCTAACCCATATCCTACAGTGCCAGATCCACCTCCAAGGCTGGTGACTCCACCACCTCCCTGGGCAATATTCCAGTGCCTGCACACCCTAACAGGGTGCAGCCATGGCAGGACAGACATCCCCCACCTCTCACCAACCCTGTCAGGGAGATAGAGAGAGCCATGAGATCACCCCTGAGCCTCTTCTCCAGGCTAACCAAGCCCAACTCTCTCAGCCTCTCCTCACAGGACATGTGCTCTAGACCAATCCTAACCAGGCAGGATCTCAGCAGTGCCAGAGTGTTGAGCAAACCCCTGGCAGTGCTCTGCTTGCACGCACAGCTTTTGCTTTCCCTCTCAGCTATTTACAGCTCAAACCCATGAGTTCTCTCCCTTTGCCCCTTCTGATTCTCTCCCCCATCCCCCCCAGGAGGGAGGCAGCAGTTAGTTGAGGGGTGCAGAGCTGCTGGCTGGGGTCAAACCCCACCAGTGTGATTGCTGATTCATTACCAGTGCACGTACCTGAAGTCTTTGACATCTGCATCGATTCCATTCTGCACAGGCAAACCATTGGTTTTATCCATGACATCTCCCTCCTCCTTCAGGTCTCCCAATTTATCACCATCAAACGTGCCCTTATTTTTCTTATCTCCTTTGTCATTCTCATCATTCTCTGCATCCCTTGGCCCCTAGGCAAAAGAGACATTGTTTTAATAAGCTTAGTTTTCAGATGGATTTTGCCTTTGATCCTGAGATGGGAACAAATCAAAGACACATGTCACAATCAAGGAAGTCACTTGCAAATATTAGCTCTTAGAAGAAAAGCAAAATAGCCAATAATAATTGAAGAAATTAGGGAATTAATTCTAACGTTTCCAAGAGGTTTCATCTATTCAGTTTCTTCTATTTAGGGTTTGCTTCTAAGGGCTCTAAAAAGCCCAAGCCAAAGTCATTTTGAAGAATTCTCTTTCTAGATGGGATTTAAGCACTTCAAAATGAACAGCAGCACGTGCTGCAGGGCTATAAACTGAGCTAGTGCCTCTCTGGGAGTCACTGCTCAGTGTCACACATCATTTATTGCCTGGCAAGTGCATGTGTTTGAGCAGCACCTCAGTTTTGGGGGCATCACTGTGACCAGCACACTGAATTCCAAAGTAAAACTCATTGGAAACCACCCAGATAAATCACTAGCTACATCATTGCTTCATGGAATCCTAAAGCACATTCTTCTTGGGAGAAAAACAGGGAGGGGAAAAAAGGGGGAAATAAAAAAAAAAAGAGGATTTGTGTTCTGTGGAGCATTTTCTGAGTGGTATTAAATCTGCAGCATTTCTGCCCTTCATGTCTGTGTTTTATTTCTCTTGGGAGCAGAGTAAAGGGTGATGATGCCTGGGGCAGTGTTTGCAACAACAAAAGGGAGAGGACAAACAACATAATTTATGATAAAAACCAGCAAGGGGCATATAAACATATTTATCAGAGCCAGCTTTGCTGTCACAGGGACAGACACCTAAACCCTGTTTTGCCCTTCATTTGAGGGAAAAGAGCTCTGTACATAACACAGCAACTAAACCCTTTTTCCAGCCTAATTGGAGAGGGGAAGTTTTCCCCTCATACTTTTATTAAAGATTGCTTTAAAAGCAATAACCTTTTTATGTTGTTTCTTCAGTCTTGCTTCCTAAGTATTGAAGAGCAGAGCTGGAAATGCCAACTGTAAATACAAATTCAGAGCCCAATTCTCCCCCACAGCACGGGGCATTCAGCAGTGAGACCCTTGGTGTCAGAATTGGCATCCTGACTGTCTGTGCTGCAGAGGAGACACCTCTCCAAATTTCAGTTTGGATAAATTGGCTCCTTGACTGTCTGTTCATATCTCCAAAATCCTCTTTCTTAGCTCAGGGTTCACCCAGGTGCCACTAATGAGGGACAGGAATCAGAGGAGGGAAGGAGGAAGATGCAAACAGCTCACTGGAGAGCTGAGCACAGCATCAAGGTCACAGATGATGGTTGGTGACAATTCTTGGCCCAGCCCTGGGCCCATGAGGCACTGATGATCCAGCACTCCCTTTTCCCACTAAAGGCTAGGGCTGATGCCACCTCTGTCCCCACACCCTTAAACTCGAGGTGGCAGCAACTGTGCTCCTTCCCCACCCACAAAGCACAGGGACTGATGCCATTTCCCTATGGGAACCACCTACCAGCACAGCAGCCCCAGCTGGAGGGGCTTTGGAGCCATTCTTAGGATCACTGCATGGAGTTTTTCCTCTTGGCCAGCACCAAAGCAGCCACACACACAGTCAAACCCACAGGGGTATTTGCAACCTTTTCCAATGACCTTGGATGGGTGTTGCTGCTGATGGGCTCAGCCAAGGAACCAGGGACTGCCAGCACTTCCCATTCCATCTCCCATCCCACACATGAAGGACAACAGTTACCCTGGCTGCCCTGCCTGGCTGAGGCAAGAGCTAAACTGAGAGCTAACAAGTGAAAGAAGAAACACTTGACTTGAGGAATGGCTTAACAAACAAACAAACCAAGCAGCAAATGGAGAAAAGAACAGAACAGGAACTCAAAGGTTGGAATCAGGCAGACTTACAAATCCTCCTTTCCTTAGGCAGGAATCTCCAGGAGATGAGCTCAACACATACTCCACCATGCTAACTCCAAGTCCTCCACTCTCTGACCGTGGTGAAAGCACTGAGTTGACTTCACTATTCACATGAAACCCCTGCCCAGGTCTTCTCTGAACCATAATTGGTTGGGAAACAGAGTGATCTGGAACAAAAACATGGGTCATTCTTAGAAGCAGATCCAACTATTCAGACAGGCAAGTCATTAAATATGTTGTCTCCAGGGGCTTATTTGCACTGAGAAGTACCAACTTTGTGACTCTACGGTGTCTGTTAGGAAAACCAGGCTGGCTTTCTCAGGTTTGAAATAGTAGAACCTCCAAACCTACATTTAAAATCCAGAATTATAAAGTTTTAGGCATTTAAGACTTTCTTTGTAATAGCAGAACCTCCAAACCTACATTTAAAATCTAGAATTATAAAGTTTTAGGCATTTAAGACTAATTAAAGGTTGCAATTAAAAAAATAGAGTTCTAGTTGTTAGTTCTAGTAAAACTCTTGTGTTAGTACAGTGAAAAACAGTTTGGTTTTGTCCTTTAAAACCTCTTCCTACTGTTTAATAGCAGAACCTCCAAACCTACATTTAAAATCTAGAATTATAAAGTTTTAGGCATTTAAGACTAATTAAAGGTTGCAATTAAAAAAATAGAGTTCTAGTTGTTAGTTCTAGTAAAACTCTTGTGTTAGTACAGTGAAAAACAGTTTGGTTTTGTCCTTTAAAACCTCTTCCTACTGTTAGTGTTAGTACAGTAAAAAACAGTTTGGTTGTGTCCTTTAAAACCTCTTCCTACTGTTAGAGCAGCCTATGGTTGTGCTCTTGGTTGTATGACCTGTTGTGTTCATGTCATGATCAGAATTTCTCTTGGCTGATTCCTCAAGAAAACATTTATTATTCAATTTCTTCTACCTCACTCCCTGTCCTCCTGCACCAGTTCCATTCCTGTGCCATCCCTGCAGGGGAGAGTTGGACATCCAACGAGGACAGATGTCTCAATGACCTTATGGGCTCTGCAGAACTTGCTGGCTAGGCAGGAGGAAGTGATCCTACATCCCTAAGGAGGGAAGGGAAGGAGTTCTGTGCTCCTGGCAATAGGCAGAGAGGCAAAAATAACAAGCACCTGACCCAGGAGCTGGCAGGGGATGGTGGAAGGGACATGGAAGGGACATCACCATCCAGTGATATTGATACTGGAGCTTCCTTACAAAGCAGGTAGAGGTAATTCCATTCTGCCATTGCTCCTGGCTACACTTCCCTGCCTTCTCCCTCAGTATTGGTGTACCCACTAAGTGACGTGGACAGGGGAGGCTTTTGGGGGATAAAGCTAAGAAAGAAGAGAGCAAAGCCAGTTTTAACTCAGCTTGAGTCCCAGCAGGTCTCACTGCATTCCTGTGCCCCCAGGAGGGGAAGGAGGGACAGGCCTGAGCAGCACTGCTGCTTTTAGGCTCCAAACCTTTCAATCCACAACTTGGAAGCAAAGGAGTGAAAACCTAAATCCATATGGGAGGTCTACAGTGCACACTCAGCAGACAGGGAGGAGAATGGATGGAGCATTTTACAGCAAACCAGGCTTCCTCCATCCCATGGATCATGGGACAAGGTAGTCTGTGGGCCAAGGACACTACACCTCACATCTGAGCTGTGTCCCTTGCTCGGGGGCAGAAACCTCAAGAACTGCTCAGACATGGCTCTTCCCTTCATTTTGGAAATCTCTGCCTTCCCTGGCTCCCAGTGCTGCTCAGGAATCCAGGCTGGAAGGTGCATAGGATTAACTGAGAGCAAACCAGGGAAAAGCTAAGGAAGAGCTGTGCCTCCTGGAGATGTGGGATGAGCTGAGGTGGGAGGTGACCTCCCCCAACTGATTCGTGACAATTTCTGGCCCAGCCTGTCTGGGAGATGTCACCAGCCCAACAAAAGGCAGCAAAGGAGAAAGTCTCCTCAGCCTGGCTCAGCCCTTTGATCCACCTCAGCTCCAGGCTGGACTGACACAACCACCAAGCAGGAGGTGGTGCCCAGGGCTGGGTGTGCTGCAGATGGGCACAGAGGGCAGCTGGAGGCACAGCTCCCCACAGCCTCCCCAGTGCCCACAGGCAAGACCCAATTGATCCCAATTTTGAGCAGCTTCATCTCCTTTCCACAGCCATTTTTCCCTTTGAATAATAAAACCTGCTCTTATCACTACCTCAGTGCCTTCAGCTTAACACTGGGTGTTTTGGTCAGGAGAAAGCACCACACACAGGGTGATTGCTGTAAATCCCAACTCCCTGGGAGCTGAAGATGTTTGGAAGCTGCATGAAACCCCAGAAGTGTTTAAGGAGCATATTCATTCCATACAGAAACCACAGAAAATAAGAAATGAAAGGTTAGCACTTCAAACCCAGCACTTGCAGGGGATTTTGTGCCACTTAACTAAACCCAACCTGAACACTCTGCCCTGAAGCTCAACATCAGGGACAGTACCTGATCCAAGAACTAAATCCTTGGCAGACAAATTCAAACCAGCATTTCTTTTCTTTCATAAACTGAGTGTTGGGTTTGGGTTTAGTGTTTTAAAAATGTAGAGTGTTTTTTTCCTAATCTTGTTCTCCGACATCTTTATATTCAAACTTACAGGTAATTCATCCCAAGGCAGAAAACACATCAGGAAATTTAAATCATCATTTTCAGGGCAATTGAACACTTTTAAGCCAATAAACATGGGTTTATACAGGTTGACAGGAGACAATCTTTTAATATCTAGGGATAACTTAATTCTGGCATAAAATAATGTGAGTTCTCCTATCAGTTTTTTGGTTTCAGTCTTTTCCAAGCTGTGTCTGGCCAGAGATGTGGAGCAGATGAGTTGGATTGAACCCCAACTAAATGAAGGAAAGAATTGAGCTACCTGATGTTCCCCAAGCACTGTCTCTCCACTGATCTCCCAGAAATATCCCTTTTGGTCCATCTTTGCTGGAATCATCAGATTCCCAAAACTTTTTACCAGGCAACAGCTGCTGCAATTCAAAAACAAATAAAAGAAGAACAAAAACAAAACAAAGCATGATTAAAAGAAGGATAAAATGCAAACAGAAACCATAAGCATCTCCCTTCTACACACCCAGCAATCATTAAACACAGACTGAGACATCCCTTGTCATCCAAATATTGATATACTCCAGGGGGAAAGCCACAGAGAGCTGAGGGAATGATTCTACCTCCCCAGTCCTCTCCCAGTCTGAAATGATCCATGAACCTCACACACAGCAGCACACACACAAGTGACACTCTCCAGCCTCTCAGCACCACAGCTGCTTGCAAGAAAATAGATATATGT
>NW_008662273.1:17785-41087 GCF_000695815.1 Acanthisitta chloris
TATCAGGAGTTCACCCGAGCTGAGGAGAACTCTGTGAGCACCCAGTGCTGTCACACTGATTCCTTCCTTCAAATCTCAGTTGCTGCTGCTGCTGCTCCTGGCAGGGACAGAAAAGCTCAAGAGATGCCAAGAGCTCTCACTTCTCACTGAGTCAATGACTGCTGAGGACTCTCAGGTTGTTTGTAAACACTAATAGGAGTGAACAGTTCTGGGCTGTGCACCTGCCACCAGTGGTGTTTGCACTGGAGGGAAGGCAAAACAGGCTATGGACTCACTGAGAAGCAGACAGAGCCATCCTGGGCTTGGGGGGGACCCAAGGACAATTGCTTTGGAGCTCAGAGATGGCAGAGAGAACAGTGTGTCCTATTCAGCAGATGGATTTTGGAATAGCAGCTTCACCCAGGGAACACCTGCCACATGGCCAGGGGAATTCCAGGTCCTGCTCAAGTGCCTGAGGTAGACAAAATCTTCCCATTTAAACCTTCCACACCAGGTCTGTGCACTTCAGAGAGAAAACAAGGACGAAATCTTCCCATTTAAACCTTCCACACGAGGTCTGTGCACTTCAGAGAGAAAACAACACACTCATGGCAAATGAACCCAAACAATGAGCTTTGCCTGGTGAATTTGGGATGAAACTCAAGGAACTGGAAGGTGAACAAGCACTTGCAGCTGTTTGAAATTAGCACAGAACAGGAATCAGATTAGTGGATCTCTCCTATATATCAGGAGTGGTGGTAACTCTTGACTGGTATCAGCTTCAATATCCTGTTTTATATATTCATAGAACCATCAAGCTTGGAAGAGACCCCTGGGATCATCAAGCCCAACCCTTAACCTGTCACTGCTGTAACCTCTAAACCATATTCTCCAGCACTAGGTCCAGATACCTCTTAAACCCTTCCAGGGCTGGTGACTCCACCACCTCCCTGAGCAACATTCCAGTGCCTGAACACCCTGACAGGGAAAACACTTTTTCCTAATATCTAATCTGAATCTCAGTGATTGATATTCAACTGTTGATATCAATCAACTTACTCCATCAGCAAATTTAAGGCTAAACTCCCAGAGTAAACCAGCTGCTGGATGCAGACAAAGCAGGAATCACTGGTTCCAGAGCTCCCAATTGCAGTGTGCACTGGTTTAAGACAGACAACCAGAAGAGTTGTGCTCAGCATTTACTTCCTAACTCAACAAAGATGTGTTTGTTTACAAAAATCAATCAGTTTATAGAAATGTCACTTCAGGATGTCTCACTGCACCCAAAACACAGCGTAGGCTGCTGAAGGATAAAGGAGGGGAATTTTGCACCACACTCCCTGTATGCAATCCCAAAATAACTGCAAGTATAAAGACAAGCAACTTCCATCAGCAAAACTCTCTTCAAAACACACAGACTAACCTGTTCCTCCATCTGCACTGTGGGGTGAGGGAAGGAGGTGAAAGTCGAGTCAGAGCTCTCTAGTGTTTATAAACATAAACACACATCAGGTGTCTTGGCATTCATTTGGAGCTTCTGTCATTCCCATATTTCTTAAAATGCAGCTTTTGCTGCTGCTGCTGCCACTGAGCAAAAATAATAACTTGCCTTCTCTTTGTGCTTCAAGGAGCTCTGAACAGAAAGTGATATGGACTGATTAAACTGAATTTGAGCTGCAGCTAAATGTTGCTTGTGTCCTCTGAGAATACCTCACAGTGCAGGTCACAGCCTGGTGTGAAACCTCACCTCAAATCATAACTCAGGGAATGGTTTGGGTTGGAAGGACCTTAGAGACCTCTAGTCCCACCCCTGCCCTGGGCAGGGACACCTCCCACCAGAGCAGGTTGCTCAAGGCTTTAGCCAACCTGGCTGTGAACACTGCCAGGCTTGGGGCAGCCATAGCCTCCCTGGGCAACCTGGGACAGTGTCTCACCACCCTCACAGGGAAAACTCTGCCTCAGATCTCATCTCAATTTCCCCCTTTCAATTTACACCCCTTACCATGCCAAAAGGCTCTTCATTTCCCATTTCAGGGATTCGAAATGTACATAATAAAATGCATTTACTGAAATTAAAAAAAATAATAAAAATGTGGCAATGCTATACCACATCTCTTAAAACCACAGAAAGGTTTGAGTTGGAAGGGACCTTAAGGATAATTCAGTCCCACCCCTTGGCATGGGCAGGGACACCTTCCACTAGCCCAGGTTGCTCCAAGCCCCATCCAATCTGGCCTGGAACACTCCCAGGGATGGAGCAGCCACAGCTTCTCTGGGCAACCTGTGCCAGTGTCTCAGCACCTCACAGGGAGGGATTTATCCCTAAGAAGAAACAAAAGTTGAGAGGGGACATGTGCTTGTAGGGAGGAGACAGGAAAGAATGTGCAGGATAGAGTATTTTCCAGCCTTCCACTATCTTCAAGAATAAGGGAGAGGGACTTCTCCTAAGGGCATGCAGTGATAGGACAAGGGGGAATGGCCTGAAGCTGAACAAGGGTTGGTTTAGGTTAGATATTAGGGAGAATCAGGTCATTTCCCCTGGCTGGAGGGTGACTTAAAGCTAATGTTCCCCTTTACTGCTTCATCTTCCCCCTAGCCCCTTCTTAGGGGTAAAAACAATCCCCTTACCAACACAATCCTGCAGATCTGCACCCCAAGACCTTCTCAGCTTTGCAGTGAATCCCAGACAATGCTCAGCAAACATCCAAATTCTCACTATCTCATGCACACATACCTTTCCTGCCCTAACAGCTCTGCCCCCTCCAGTTTAATCTTTCCCCTGCCAGAAGCACAAAGTTTCCAACTGGAAGTTCTGCCCCATAAGCAGAAACAAAGAGAATATAGTTGTTTATTTCACATACAGATTCTCGATGTATTTACAGGTATCAGGGAAACCCCAAAGCCAATATTAACAGATGGCAGCAAGGGGCTTTGTTCTGTCAAAGTGCTGCTCTGACCAACACCAGAGGGTTAGCAAGCAGTAATCATCTGCACTGAATTATGCAACAGGCTGCCAAGGGGATGAATTTTTTCCTCAGGGAAACTTGTCAGTTGCAATGGTGGAAAAAAATAAAAAGTATTTTAACTAACTATTATCCAGTTCTTCAAGTTGGGAATTTCAAAAGAACAGGCAGTGGTGTGGAATGAGAATAGTTTATACATTCCCTAGGGGTTTTTTTTGTATTAAAATTGACCCTATCTAGTATGAAAATAATCCTTCTAAGCCCTCTTAGAGAGGACTTAGAGTTAGGCCAATATTCAATTTCGTAGAGCAGGGAGGAGGGACAAGGATGACTTACACATCAACCAAAGCAATTCTCCAAGCAGTGTATATGGATCCACTGAGGTGGGATTATGAATTAGACAACTTAAGAGAACTGATCCCCCTCAGATAAGGAAACATGAAGATAAAAGAAGCCATCTGTGCACTTGGAGAACTCATTCTATCTGCAGCAACAGGTAGGAGAAGGCAGGGCATGTGTTTACAGGTCCCATTGGGGCAGCACTGCAGGTTTACAAACACTCAGATGTTATCTGCCCTCAAAAAACGTTGCCAGCTAGAAAGCAAACAGGACAGGGAGGGTGAGCACACAAGAGGCAATCCCAGCCCTCCAGCTGCCCCAAGGACAGCTCCTGCTCTCCAGGCAGCTCTCTGCCAGCTCAGGGAGTCAGACTGGCTCCCAGGAAGGATAGAGCACAAAGAAAAGCAGGATCATATGATTGGGAATGTCTGACCAGCCCTGTGTGCTCTTGCTCAGCTCTTGCCTGGCTCTGCTCTCAGCTCTGCCCTGAGCCATCCTGAGGTGCCAATGTAGCTGCTGTGGCACCATCCCAAACCCTGCTTCAACTCTCCTCGCTCCAATTGCTGCCAGGCTGGGGAAACTGAAACCTGAACAGAAACCTCATTCCAAACTGCCAATGAACCCAAAATTCAGGAGAGCACAGGAAAGCATCACTAGCAGGGAAAGTAGAGGCATGAGGGGAGTTTGGTTTTAGTTTTCTCTGATTTTGTTAAGTTTGGGCTTGGGTCTTTCTAAATCAGGTATGAGAATGTCCAGGCCCAGTGTCACACCCACTCTGCTTAAAAATAAAGGCACCACTCCCTGCCCAGGCAGGAGCTTATCCAGGACCTACCCAGGCACCAAGAGGACATAAGTATGGACATGTTCATCATAGAATATCCTGAGCTGGAAGGAACCCACAACGATCACCAGTCCAACCCGTGCCCTGCCCAGGACACCCCAACAATCCACCCTGGGCCTGAGAGCATTGGCCAAACACTCCTGGAGCTCTGTCAGCCTTGGGGCTGTGCCCACTGCCCTGGGGAGCTGTTCAGTGCCCAAACACCTCTGGGGGAAGAACCTTTGCCTCATCTCCAGCCTAACCCTCCCCTGACACAGCTCCAGCCATTCCCTGGGGCCTGTCCCTGGTCAGAGATAGATCAGCCCTTCTGCCTGTGATGCTGCAGAGCTGTGCTACAGTGATGCCACTGGCCTGTCTGACCCACACCACACTGCAGCACTCAGGGACAGCAGCATAGCAAGAATTAAATGCTTGTCAGGTAATATTTCTTACCAGCATTTTTTTTTTCAAAGTGCAGGTGAGATTCACTGTATCCCAATATTCATACTTCAACATTTTTGGTCCACTTCCTTCCATTTCTGACATTTCCCTACCAGTTGCCTCATACCTCTCTGTTCCCATCCTCCTCCCACCCTCGGGATTAGGTTACAGCTAACAACTCCCCCAGCTGCTCTTTGACTCCAGACACAGACTTAGCTCAGCATAACCTACACCAAATCTAGAACATTGCTGCAGTCCAAAATGCCTCTAATGTGCTGAGGACAAAGACTAACTCCACCTCAGAGCCTCTCTGTGCTGTCCACTAT
Source organism: Acanthisitta chloris (assembly GCF_000695815.1). Lineage (NCBI taxonomy): Eukaryota > Metazoa > Chordata > Aves > Passeriformes > Acanthisittidae > Acanthisitta > Acanthisitta chloris. Next base: position 22,654 of record NW_008662273.1, read on the forward strand.
CCCCCAAACACACTGCACCAGTAGTCACTGGTGCAAAGCTACAGATAAAAGGGATTTAGCCAATAAAACAGATAGCCAGCTGCCCATCCTGAAGGCTGGGAGAGAAAGAGAACTTGCACAGCTCTTGTTAAGCCTCAGATAAGCATCCCAGCTGTGGATCAGAGGCCTCAGAGAGGCACAAGCCACATGTGTGTGGCCACAAGGGCTGTGTGATATAGCAGCAAACCCACAGCCCTCACAGGCCACTGCCCTTCTTCCCCAGTTCCTGCACCACTGTTTTTTGGCACTTCCCAGTCCAAAATCTGCTGGGAAGAGGAGTTTGATACCAAAGCAGTGAAGATTTCATCATGGCAAGGCTCCAAGATGAGTTTCTTCACCTCATCTAACCCAGACCAGATGCTAAAAAGGGGGAGAACCCACATACCTCCTTGAAAGGGCTGATTTCAGCATTCCTGACCATGGGCACTGCCAACAGTCCAAAGCTTTGCCATTTTAGAGTGGAGCAAAAGGGTTTTCGTGGCTCTTTTCAATCTCATACAAGAAAGTATTGCACTTCCACTCCCATGGAAATCTAGAGGGTACAAGCAGTAGGGGAGGGTGGGAGTCTGGAGATGGAAACAGCCACAAGACAGATGAAAATCAGTGTTGGCTTTTTGAATTGCTCTTAGTTTTCCCAGAAAAGGATATCTGTTCATCACCAAATAATATCTATCCTGCTGTCAAAATGTAGATAAGAGACTGAGCTGCCTTACATCACCCTTGAAAAAAACGCTCTGATGTCTTCAGAGGCACAAACTCTTTAAATCAAGGAAATGAAGAGTTGCTTATTAAGAAGGAAGAAAACAAGATGATAAAAAGCTACACTAAATGCACAAACACTCTTTGCCTCATCCTTCTCCAGGTTTGTGTCACTGTCAACTCTCAGTACAGGATTATTGACACTTCCTGCAGCTAAGGCTCAGGAGATACAAGATAAGGAAATACAAATCAAATTTGCTGTTTTCCTCATTTAGTTTAGACTTTCCGACTTTCTCTAGGAGTTTCCCTCTCATTCCAGGAGCAGGAGGAAGGGAGGGAACCATCAGTGCTTAGCTAAGGCACCTAAACTGCACAAAATCCAAGTCTGGAGCTGAAGAACAGTTTTGAGACCTGATATCCTGTGGGATTTTGGCTTACAGAACTCTTGAAATGGTCCAGCTGGGTCTGTGCTGCAATACCTTGGGAACAGAGAGAAAATTCAATGGATAAAGCCTGGAAACTGTGAGACTGAGGGAGAAACACCCCAAGAGAAAGAAGTAATAGTGGTTTAGCTGAAAGAGAAAGGTGAAATGTCACCTTTCCTGGAAAATCCTGCTCATTCCTGTGTGTGGAAAAGCCCCAGTGACAAAGGGATGCCAATGCCAAAGCTTTCTGCATCACAGTTACAAGAAGGAGGGGAAAAAAGAGGTGATTCATCACTGGAAGGCAAAGCTCATATCCTGCAAAAACAAACCCAAACTTGCTTCTCCCAGAAATAGCTAAATACACTAAGCACTGGGAAAACTCAGCACTTTTAGGAATTCCTTCAGGCATTTAAGCTCCCTGATGGAATTCCCTCCCTTCACACCAAGCACAAAACAATTGCTGTGCTTAGCCTGAACCTGCTCTCAGCCAACCTGTACAATCTACAGCTGAAAATTAACCTCTTCCCAAATGAGGTGTCAAAAAATATTCCCAGAACATTCCCACCCCCATCATTCCACTGGCACATGGAGTCACAGCAGCTGCTTTGCAGCTTTAGACACATTGTTAATGTCATGTTTTCTCCTCTGTAAATCATGTTCATCTACACTTAGTCAGTAGTCCCAGTGTGGGTTAAACCAACCTGGAGAGACAGAGATTTGCCTATCAAATGCTGATAAATAAAATCCAACTCAGGGGGGGAGGCAGGGAAAGGGGGGAGCTAATCTGCAACACCCTGAGCTCCCTGAGGTTTTTTCACCCAAGAGAAGACACTTTTTGATGAAACCCACCACAAAATTTCTAATGTGCTATTTTCTCCAAACCAGTAACTTTAGGGTTCTAGAGGAATTTTATTCCTTTTTTAAACCTGGCCCAGGAACTGGGTAACAAAGGATGGTCTAAACAAGGTGGAACTGGACAGGAACACAGCAAGAAAGGCTCTCCAAAGTACCACACCTACATCAAGCTAAGCTGCCACACATTAATGTCCTTCCACAAGACATGATTTTCTCCTCTCTGTTCTTCCAAAGTTCCAGTGGAACTGCCTACAAAGTCAAAAGGAACCAGGCAAGGAAAACAAGTGTTGACACCACCTTTCAAGAACCTAACACAGCTATTCTTGCAAGTCACCCTAAAAATAGGTAAATTCTCTTTCTTTAAAGAAATCCAATGGTCATCTCCCCAAATCTGCCTCCTCCTCACCGTGCTGAGAGACTAAAATAAGTCTCACTGTGTTTCTCTGAAGCCTTTATCTGCCAACTCCTGCTGAGGCCTCTGCCCTGGCCGAAGCCCTTATCCCTCCTGCAGCCCTGGATTAGGTTGCTCAGCGACTTCAAGCGTTAAACACATCCTGGGCCTCCTGACAAGAGCCAAAAAAGAGGTGGCCAGGAGTGGAAACAGGGCAGCAGACAATGCCAGACAACTAACCCCACAATATGACAGGGTCTGAGATCACTGGCTCCCAAAATAAACCTGCTACAAGTATTGTAACACTTGTCACAAGACATATTTTAACTGTTCTTTTACAATCACCGCTCTACTGTTTGATGATACAACAGGTGGAAGGCTTAGCTGTTCCTCCTACTAAGATGTATTCCAGCCTGACAGGTTTTGATTTGGTTAAACCACTCACACACACACACTTCACAGACATAATGGAGAACTCTCAAGCTCAGAATCATTCCAGCAGCCTCAAAAAATTGGTCTTTAATTCCCCCCAAAACACACAGACTGAATGTTTTCCCTCCAGGCCTTTCACTTACCTCTCCCATAGCTCTTCCCTCCAGAGCAAGTGCTTGAAAATCATGATTCAGTTCATCCATGGAGCGCACCTAGTTATAGATGGGGAAGAAAAACACATGAGGAAATGCTTTTATTTGATGATAATCAGAGTTTACAGCACTTTTTCTGATACAGACTGAACTACATCCATATTACAGCATGTAACAAGGTTATTGAGCTGCACAGCATAACTTACCTTTAAGACTCCAAGAACCTACAAGATTCATAGACTTTTGTCATTAAACAGATAAGAATTATCATACACAGATTGATTTTAAACATGTTAGATGTACATATGCACAAGAAAGGAACAGCTAGCAATTACTTCTGAGGCACAGAGTCTTAACACAAGAGCTTTTGCTGGTATTTTACAGAAAGTTGCATGGTTTAAGGTGTCTAAGTCAGCATCAGGTCAGATGGGAATCAAGTAAAGGCTCCTGGACAGACCAGGCAGATTTGCATTCAAGGTCATTGAAAGAGAAAAACACGTGATTTGGTGAAAGTTGAGTCATTTAAACCAGAAAAGAAGCAACTTAAAGCTGTTGGCTAAATAAGTTCATAGAATCGTAGAACATGCTAAGTGCAAAGGGACCCCCAAGGATCACCAGTCCAACTCCTGCCCAGGACACCCCAACAATCCAACCTGGGCCTGAGAGCATTGGCCAAACACTCCTGGAGCTCTGTCAGCCTTGGGGCTGTGACCACTGCCCTGGGGAGCTGTTCAGGGCCCAAACACCTCTGGGGGAAGAACCTTTGCCTAATCTCCAGCCTAACCCTCCCCTGACACAGCTCCAGCCATTCCCTGGCTCCTGTCCCTGGTCCCAGAGAGCAGAGATCAGTGCCTGATGGACTGGATATCTTGAAAATGCAAGAAAACACTTCTGATTTTCATTTCAGATTCAGTTGTTGAGCACATGTCCAGAAGCAAATAAAAGAAACCCAACTATGGACCTGAGGACAAAGCACAGAGGTTGACTCACGTGCTGAGACTGTGAGAAGGTTACTGCCCCCCCCAGATAACACTCCTGTGTCACAGCAGCCACAAACACCAAGGCATACACACCTCCTACTCTCTGTTTACACAATCCCTGCAACCCAACAGGTCTGCTGCACCTCCCCATGGAGCAGGGTAAGTTTATACAACACTCAGCTGTGAGTAATGCCCACACTGTTCACAGGCTCCTTGCAGGGTGCTGAGGGCTAACACACAGGGTTTAGTCATGTCTCCAGTGGAGACAGAGAAGGTGATGTGGACAAGTCTCCTCTAGGCCAAGGGCAGGAGGTCACTAACACCTGGTGGGTGATTTATAGGACAAAAAAAAACAAGCCAAAACTGGTTTAGATGCTCATGCATCACCAGTGAGTGACCTGCACTGTGATCACTGACCTTAGCCCTGACTCTCAGCACCATTTCCAGCAAAATCAACTCAAGACCTTGGGATGACTACACTGTATTTCTATTTTAAGACAAGATTCTCTAGATGTCATCCAAGAATATCAGATGTAAGGAAAGCACCACAGAAAGCCTCCAGAAATCCCCTCCAGTCTAAATTACAGAACATTCAGAGCTGGGAGGGACCCCCAAGGATCACCAGTCCAACCCCTGCCCTGCCCAGGACACCCCAACAATCCACCCTGGGCCTGAGAGCATTGGCCAAACACTCCTGGAGCTCTGTCAGCCTTGGGGCTGTGCCCACTGCCCTGGGGAGCTGTTCAGTGCCCAAACACCTCTGGGAGAAGAACCTCATCCTGATATTCAGCCTAACCCTCCCCTGACACAACTCCAACCATTCCCTGGGTCCTGTCACTAGTCCCAGAGAGCAGAGATAGAGCTGCCCCTGCACTGCCCCTTGGGAGGAAGCTGTATACAGCAGTGAGATCTTGCCTCAGGCTCCTCAATTCTACTTTTGCTGCAAAAGATTAGCAATCTATTATTAAATTATCTGCTCTATATTTACATAAGTTGCCAATCCCCACTGACCAGGCACTCAGAATCCCAGTTAAAAATAAAGGATTCTCTTATTACTGTATCTCAGTTCAGTTATTTTCAGTTATGCCTCAGCCTTGCCACCTTCTGCAGTGACACTGAGCACATGCACCAAAAACACAGTGAGAATAGGATGGCACCTCCCCAAAACTACAGCACAGGGCAACACCAAGGACTTTCCTCCCCTGTCAGCATCACCACTGCTCTGCCAGGTAAGGCAGCACAGCTGCCTGATGCCACACATAAGTCAGAGAGACCAAATTCTGCCATGAAGCACTTCAAGCTGCAACCCCCAGACATGCTAAGCCACAGAAGCTGTCAAGGAGCAAACTATTCTATCAGTGATCCATCTGAGGACTGGAGAAGCTGCATACAGGGATTCAGCAGATGATGTCTGCTGCTCTCCCTGCTAAAGTGATGTCCCAGCAAACCACAGCTGCAGCCACAATGGCACCAGCCCAAGACTCACAGTGCTGCAGCCAATGCTAGTGGAGAAACAGAGGCTGCTTGGAGCATGTCCCCCCTAAAATAACCTCCCGAAGGTGGATGCTAAGCTCAGAGGTGGATGGGAAGCTCAAAACAAAGCTGCTAGAAAGACAGAATCATTACACTCCTAGCATGAAGCAAAAGGGTATTAAGTGACATTAGTATTGACAGAATCACAGAATGGTTTGGGTTGGAAGGACCTCAAAGATCAACCTGTTCCCCACCCCCTGCCATGGGCAGGGACACCTTCCTCTAGCCCAGGTTGCTCCAAGCCCCATCCAACCTGGCCTGGAACACTCCCAGGGATGGAGCAGTCACAGCTTCTCTGGGCAACCTGTGCCAGTGTCTCATCAGCCTCACAGGGAAGAATTCCTTCCCAATATCCCATTGGATTCTGCCCTCTGGCAGCGTGAAGCCATTCTCCGTGTCCTGTCCCTTCAGCCCCTTGGAAATAGTCTCTTTCCATCTTTCTTATGAGGTCCCTCCAAGTACTGGAAGGCCAAAATTAGGTCACCCTGAAGCCTCCTCTTCTTCAGGCTGAACAATCCCAACTCTCAGCCTTTCCTCACAGCAGAGCTGCTCCAGCTCTCCAATCAGCTTGGTGCCTCCTCTGGACTCACTCCAACAGCTCCATGTCACACAGTATAAACAGGTTGCCTCCATCTCCTTCCCAAACACACTTCACTCCAGTCACTGTGAACAGCAAAAAAACAATACATTGGCAATTCCTCATTACAGATACTTTAATCACATCTCTAATCATCTCTCTTTCAACAAGCTTAACCAATATGGACAAAAACATTGCCAATATCAGGTATTTGTGCCTGATTTTCAGGCACAAACTGTCTATAATCACCAATTTGAGGCCCTTTCTCTCAGACACATAGCTCTTTTATCTCCATCGATCATTGTATCTATTTGTTTGTAACACAGGCTAGTTTGTTACTTGATTTTCAAAGACCGTACCCAAAAGATCCTTTGCTCATTTCCCCTCTTCTGTAACATTCAATACCAACATCTCCTCACCTTGTTTTCTCACACAGCACACACAAATATCCCTCCTTTCCCTTTAAAAGAAAACAAACACCTTCTGAAACAGCAGAAGGCAAAGCCCAAGCCATGACTTCCCACACCTCAGTATTCCTGAAGTCAGGCAACACTCTGAATTGGCAATTAAAGGATACAGTTGGGCTTCCACTCCCTCAGGATCTGCTCCTGTTAACCATCCCTGACCTCTAACGAGCTCAGACAGGGAGAGCAGAGCCACAGCAGTGTAAACACTAGAAACAAGGAGGTTCACAGAGAGAGAACTTCTTGCTAGATGAGCACTGACGTCAATGAGATTTGATTACCATAAAATCTGGTTCAGTGCTGAACCAGAGAGTTGAAAGAAATCCAGAAGACAACGCCAGGATCGATTGGCTGCACAGGGAAGAGATGTTCTGACATCTGGATACGACATGACAACCTGGTTCCTTGGAGGGAGAGGTGATCTCGAGAAACTTCAGGAATCACACAAAGAGAGGTCAGATGTAGTCCTGAATGGTTCAAAAGTGATCCAACAGAACCTGACTCCTGCTCTCAGCCAGCAGCACCCCAAGGTTGTACCCCTGTTTCAGCCTTTCCCAGGTAGGCTGTGCCTCTGGAGAGCACAACAGTGCACATCCTCACAGCCCCCATGAGCAGCCTTCCCTGCTTTGGAAGTCGTGGATTCTATTTCTAGTATTTATTAGACGTAATAGAAATATATTACTCATCTTTTGCAAAGTTGTATGGAGGAGACTGAGGGGAGAGCTCATGACTGTATACAACTTCCTCCAGAGGGGCAGTGCAGGGGCAGCTCCATCTCTGCTCTCTGGGACCAGGGACAGGCCCCAGGGAATGGCTGGAGCTGTGTCAGGGGAGGGTTAGGCTGGAGATGAAGCAAAGGTTCTTCCCTCAGAGGTTTTTGGGCACTGAACAGCTCCCCAGGGCAGTGGGCACAGCCCCAAGGCTGACAGAGCTCAAGCTTCAGAGCTCTTTGGCATCCCACTTCACCAACTGAAGGCTCTGTACATCAGCCTCGTGCTGCTGAGCAAGTCCCAGAGCAATTTCATTGCACAAGAACATTCCTCCCCTTCCCATTAAATGCTGTGTATGCACTCAGGAATTATGTAAATCTCATTCAAGAGGAGTAATTTCCACACAGGCTAATCTATGAATGTGTGTCACTATAACACAGTGTAGCTCCAGCCACTTCACTGACTCAGAAATCATTTCCTGCCTTCCCAGTGGGAACACACATCCCAAAGGGGATTCACTACCAGCCACGCCAACAAACTGGAGCAAACCCACTGGATCACTTCACTTCACTGAGGCTGAGGTGAGTTCCTCTCAGGCAACTCTCATGTCTGCTCTGAAGAGCAGGCAATAAAGTGAGACACAGCTGAATTCCTCACTGCACTGCACTAGCTCAGAGCTGTGTATCTATTCAGTCTCTGAATCCCAGAGTCACTGAAGTTCGAAGACATCCAAGATCGAGTCCAACCTGTGACCCATCAACACTTTGTCAGCTAGACCAGAGCACTAAGTGCCACCACCAATTCTTCCTTGAACCCCTCCAGGGATGGTGACTCCACCACCTCCCTGAGCAGCTCCTTCCAATGCCTGACTACCCCTTCCATGAAGAAATTCCTCTTGATGTCCAGCCTGAACCTCCCTTGGCACAGTTGAGATCATTTCTCCTTGTCCTGTCCCTTTTTCCCTGGGAGCAGAGCCTGACCCCACCTGGCTGCACCTCCTGGCAGGGAGTGATATAGTGAGAAGGTTCCCCCTGAGCCTCCTTTTCCCCAGGCTGAGCCCTCACAGCTCCTTCAGTTGCTCCTCATGTATCTGACTCTCCAGACCCTTCCCCAGCTCCACTGTCCTTCTAGAGGCTGCAACAGAGCACAGGATAGGCAGCAAAGGGGCCACTAAGTTGTTCAGAGGGCTGGAGCAGCTCTGCCATGGAGCCAGGCTGGGAGAGCTGGGGGTGTTCAGCATGGAGAAGGCTCTATAATTCTGTGACACAGGTGAGTTCCCAGCCCTTCTTGGAAGCTTGGAGTCAGGGTTAGAAGATGATTTCTGTCCCAAGACAGCTGCAGAGGTACTTTGGACAAGGGCCTGGAGGGACAGGACACAGGGAATGGTTTCCCACTGCCAGAGGGCAGGGACAGATGGGATACTGGGAAGGAATTGCTCCCTGTGAGGTGCTGAGGCACTGGCACAGGTTGCCTAGAGAAGCTGTGGCTGCTCCATCCCTTGAAGGGTAGGGAGCAGGGAATGGGGACCTGGAATGCTGGGGCTGGCAGGAACACCTAGTTTGCTTTGCTTACCCTATTTAACACAACTGCCTTAATAGCAGTAGATACTTTAGACCCTCTTCAGTCACTGCTACTGCTAATAAATGCAGCTATTTGATCTCTTTAATGGTGTCCAACATCACAAAATCAGAATCCTAAGCCCTCAGGCTTCCTGGTGCACTTTTACAGACAGTTTTGGTTTAGATCATCACTAGATTATTTCTCAGCTGGAGATTTTTCAGCTTCTTTTTTTCCAAAGGACTTTCTAGTTTATTTGCTTCTTTTTGCTCCTAGATGTTTGTCTTTATTTCTTTGTTTAATTCCACTTGGCCTTTTTCTTCCTGGAAACATCACTTGCATAAGGAGGAAGAATAAACTCCTTTGGGGTTAAGAGTGAAATTTAGCCTTGGATAGTTTTTCTGTGTCTGTCTAGGTGAATATAAATTCTACATAAATGAGGATTCCTTAATATATAAAACTGGTGAACAATCCCCTGAGATTCCTGCAGACCATGAAATGTGATACAGTATTGCACTTGGAATTTCTCTGTAAAGGTCATATTAGCAACCATATTTGCTTAATATAAGGTGCAGTATCAGCACTGATTGTTGACATTAGTATTTACTTAGAATTACAATTCAGCTAGTTTGCTGTTAGTTATCAGTTTGGGGGGGAAAAGCACCTTTGGATTATTCTAGAATAAAAAAAAGATGGTTCCTGTAAATCCAAAAGGTAAATATACTGTTGCTCTCCTGCTAATTTGTTAGGCCCTTCAAATCCCTGTTTAGTAATTGGAAGGACAGTTTGGGGCTCCAGTTGCTGTTAATGGAAGTGACTGCAGAATTCCTTCTGACAAGTGCCATTTACCCTCTGGGCCTCGTTGTTTGCTGCCTTCAGATGCACTGGAGTTTGCAGCACCAGCTCTGTGTCCCGTGGGGGGTTTGGGCTTGGTGCTGCTTTCTGTGGGCTCACGGTGCTGCTGCAGGTGTCAGGGAATCTCAGGCTGGACTGGGCTGGAAGGGAGCTTAAACTCATCTCACTCCACTCCCTGCCCTGGGCAGAGACACCTTCCACTAGCCCAGGTTGCTCCAAGCCCCATCCAACCTGGCCTTGAAGATGAACCATGTGTTTATCTCTTCTCAGACCAGAGATGAGATTCCAAGTTCTTCCTGACTGCACAGCTACATTCCAGGTGCTTCCCCGGAGCAACTCCAAGGTGTGATTATTCCTTGGACCTTTATTTCTAACTCACATACACTCTGCAAGTGTGAAAGGGCCAATGTCATGCAATATTTCCATCCCTTAGGCCTCCACGTTTTAAGTCTTGCTCGATTTGCAGTTAAAACCAACCCCAAAACCCCAAACAAACATTATTTTCTAGTAAAACACTCCTCAAAAATAAGGTGTATGAGAACACCAGACTTGAGGCAGTGAGAACAAAAATCATCATGAGTGAAACATCTTCAGAACAGAGAGGAGTGCCAGAACTGAGGCAGTGAGAACAAAAATCATCGTAAGTGAAACATCTTCAGAACAGAGAGGAGAAAACCAAGATTGACAAGAAAACTAAGAGTCTGATTTGTGGCACTTGGTTTATACACTCACAAGCTGATAAAGCTTTTGAAATTAGCTAAAGGTTTACAAATTTGGGATGGAAACAACTGCCTCCTCCTCAGCTGGGGGAGAGTGACTGTGTTGTTTGAACAACTCACACAGGATGTTATTTCAACTGTATCAGCCCTGAGCGCCTTCACAGCCACATTTATAGCATCCAAGAGGGGGGAAAATGTCTTTCCCAGCTGCCAATAAAAGCACCAAACTCCTGACAGGAGGTTTGTCACTAACCACCACATCCAGGGTTAAAATATGTTGTTCCATCAACTGATTACAGCACTATTTTTAGCCCTCTCCCTATAACAATAGTGGGTAAAGAAAGAATGTGAAGTCACAAGTATTAGCCAGGATTAGGTGGTTTAACTACTATTTTTGTAGTAAAGGATTCATCATTAGAATTGCTACTACCATTAACATTGGAAGCAAAAAGCTATTGAAATTGCAGATTGGCTAATGCTTTCCCTGGCATTTAGCCAAGATGATTAATGATTCAGGGGCCAGAAATAACTGCAAGAAAGGCCAGGCAGAGGGCCTGGGCTCACTCAGCTAATTATGGTTTTCCTCAGGTTTTATACACAGAGGGAAGAGCTTCATTAACGTGGAATTTAGGTTACCCTGTGATGGCTTGGGCACATGTTGTTGGTGCACAGGATTCAGGAATATGAATCCAAAATGACTTGGATTACAGAAGCAGCAACCTTAATTTTGCCCTGTGGGAGCTGGGAAAGTTGTCTGCTGTGCCCCAGGTGTGTGTCTGCATCAGTGGCTTGTGCAAGCACTCAGGGCTATGCTAACAAGTGGCTCATCTGACCCCTGGGAGGGTTTTTCCTTTCATTCCCACCCCAACTCTGACCCTTTGAGAGTCACAGAATCAGCAAGGTCAGAGGAGACCTCTAAGATCATCAAGTCCAACCATTAAACTCTCACTGCAGGAAGCCCTAAACAATATCTTCCAGCACTGGATCTAGGCACCTCTTAAACACTTCTAGGTGACTCCACCACCTCCCTGGGTAAGCAAATCAAATCTGAGGTTTAAATTCAGAGGGAATGAGGGGTAAAGAAGGGACACAGCCATGTCTCACCCCAGTGCCCAGCTGAGTACCCCTGTGAGGAGCAGAGGGGAGTGGCCCTGTGCCATGCTGACCACTGGCAGCAGTGAAGGACTCATTTGAGGAGTTAGAACCAGTCAAGCTTCATCCCAGCACAGAATCCAGGTCTGAAGCAAAACCTCTGCACAGGGCAAGTAACATCTGATGCTCCCAATAAAAACCACAGATGCTCCCAATAAAAACAAGTGCCCTAGAACAAAAGTTCTCCTTACCAAAGGCAGCAGTAACAGGATAGCTGAGAGCAGATCACTTGCCGGAGGCAGTGCAGCATCACATGGCAGCTGCACACAAAGGCAGGTCTGTCTGTGGCACCAGCAGCACTCAGGGAAGGCAGCTTGAAAATTGTCTCCCCTACACCTCAGAGCAAGTTTTCAGACCCAGAAACACTAGAGTCAGTGCTCTGGAACAGCTCTTTGTTAAGGAGATTTGTGATAGCAGCCGAAATGGCTTGGGGCAGTGTGTGAAGAGGTGACTGGGGATGGAGATGGTGGTTTGGATCTTATGGAAGGTTTCACCTGTTTGCAGAAATGCTTCAAGGATCACAACCTGCTCTGCAGAAGCACAGAGAGGTCACAGCAATACAGCAAACCACGCAGGGGCTGCTAAGGTGATGGCAAAGCTGGGGAGAGGGAGGAAGCAAACATCCAGAAGCTGTGCTTAAATAAACCTCCACTCAGAGCACACTTGGGAGCTACATACTAACTGAAATACTTGAAGCACTGAAATCTCTAAACTCAACAGTGTGGATGTGTCTCTGCTCCTCCTGACTGAGCACCCCAGCAAGGAAGAAGACAGCAACAGAGGTACATCACAGAAAAACCAGTACCAGCACATCAGGGCACTCCCAGCTGGAACTGGAACTGCCTGTCAGGGACACTAAAATGATGGATTTGGAGGAAACAGATAATTCAACTAACTTTATGAACATTTCAGGGTGTTTTATCTCCCCTGTACAAGAGGATTTTCCAATACATAACTTTCAATACCCAACTTAGCCAATCTCCTCACACCTTTTCTGTCTCAGAAGAATTTTCAAAGGGCAACACAGGCAGAAAACTAAATGAAAGGCTCTGATTCCCCTCCCAGGACAGTCCTTTATTATGGAGAAATCTCTGTGAAACAGATCAGCCAAACTAGACATTTCATTTCAGCAAGGTATTATGTTCTGAATCACCCAGGGATCAAGTTAGCACTGCCCTCCCTTTCCACAGAAGGAAAGCCCTAAGCAGTTCACCGGAATACAAGGAACTATCCATGAAAATGCAACAGGTTTAACGAAACACAGTCAGAAACTCTTCAAAAACTGAGCACATGTGGTATCACGTGGTGTACGTGACAAAGGATTCGCTCCATGGCTTCAACAAGTCCAATTATCTGGAGCACAGCAGCTCCCAGACATCCTTTCCACAGGCAAAACAGAAATCATGGAATGGTTTGGGTTGGAAGGGACCTTAAAGCTCATCTTGTTCCAACTCCTGCCATGTTTGAAATACAAATGCAATATTTAACATGAAGTATGGAATGAATATCCAGAAGTGTTGCTGAATCTCCCCAGATCCCAGTACAGATTGTGGGAGCAGGAGCTCATCCAGGCTGAGATCCAGACTCTTCCACAGTGGATGGCTTTGGCATTCTGCAGTTCATTTGAGCCAAACACGTTACTGTAAAACAAAAAAACAAAAAAAAACCAACCCAAAAAAACCAAAAGGCACTTCCAGGATTTCTCCCTGTCACACGTAGGTTTGCATTCAGCAGTGCCTTTGTGCATCTCCTTTTTACTGTCATTCCCCATGTTCCATAGAATGCCAGACTGGTTTGGGTTGGAAGGACCTTAAAGCTCACCCAGTTCCACCCCCTGCCATGGGCAGGGACACCTCCCACTAGCTCGGGTTGCTCCAAGCCCTGTCCAACCTGACCTTGAACACTCCCAGCAATGAGGTGAAATCTCTGTCCTAAACAGTTAACTGCCACTTAAGATTCCACTCTGGAAGAAACCAACACCAGGATTTCTGCTTCCTTTACTTCCAGGATCTTTTTAGAGGACCTTGCCACAACTTTAAGGCAAACTCCAGTCACAGTTCCTGCCAAGAGGCACCCAACACTGTCAAACATCCTCAATCCAGGCGCTCTCCGAGTGGGAAGCGGCACCGTGTGAGGAGCTGTGCTGGAGAGGGGCAGCTGCCAGGAGAATCACCTTCTGTCTCCACTCGAATTGCAGTTCCCAGTTAAGAACTTGCATGGTCATATTGCCAAAAGGCACAACTGAGCAGAAACCCCAGTCCCAGTCCTGTTGCTCTCACTATTCTTCACCAAGTGGATGTGAAAAATTCCCCACATTCAGCAAGGCGATCCCTGCAGAGCTCCATTGTCTCTGGTTATTAATTAAACATGCTCTCAGAGAAAGCAAATGCCTCAAATCATTTGCTTCTACTAAGCAACTCCCACACTACCCAAACTGCAATACAGACAGTCTAAGTATAGCCATTCCCTGTAATTCCAGAGGGACCACCACCACCACAGGAACTCTCCCTTCACTCGGGTTCCAGCGCACACACGCACGCACAAGCCACAGGAGAGCCCATCCAAGGAAATCCAGCCAGTTTTCCTCAAAACCTGCTCAGTGTTGATAGCTTGTCCCAGCTGAATACCCCAACTGTCTTTTCACTCCCCCCAGGAGCAGTACATGACTGTTTAGGTTTGTCAGATCTGTGCAACCTTTCATAACCAACACAAACACAAGCTAGGCCGTTACTCATCTGGAGCCATCCTGGACCTCAGCCTATGTGATGTTCCAATCTCATCCCGTGTTTTTTTGCAGGATAAACAGGATACAAACACACCAGTGCAGCTGGGGGAACTGTGTGCCCAACAGCAATCAGGCATCATTGGTGAGCAACAGCCTAAACCTCTTTGAGTATTAAAGTTACTGGTGGACACCAACACAACCTCATCTGCTGCTTCTTGGGGATAAAAGAGACTATGTTGTGCAGACAAGACCTGGTTGGTGGAAGTGTCTTCCACATCAAATTTGGTGATTGAGGATTTGGAGTTGTAGACAGCCAGGATTTTGCTGAGGAGCTCTGAGAGAAGAAGCCAGGAAAAGAAGTCTGACTCCAGCATGACCTCAGTGTCTGCAGAACAAAGAGAACTTCCAAGCACGTGTTGGCTCTGTGGATGGTGACCCTTTGATACACAGACATGCAAAATGACAGCAGCATCTTTCACTGCTTCATTTTATATAAAAACCTGGCCACACACACACCCCTTCTGGAGGAGAAGGGAAAAATGCAACAGGAGAAGCAAGTCCCTAAGTAAAATACAACCAGACCCAGCATTTTCCTGCTGCTCACAACAACAAGACACCATCTACCTCCTTGGGAGCACAGAAATTTTTCCTTATGCTATCCCTACTCACAGCTCAGTTCTCAGAGCCGCTAGTCACAGTGTGAGAGGTGACCAGGAGGCACAGGCAGCACAGTAAGAGCCATGAAAACCAAAGACACTATGGGTAAGTCTTGACTCAGAGCACTCAGGGTTGGCTCAGAACACAGCACAAAATGCTGTCATTTGGTAAAGTCACTGGAGTATGATCAGCAGACAGAGAGAGATGTCTGTCTGCACAGGCAACAAAAAAGAAACAGGGATTCAACAATGAAAACCAAATCCCTCTACCTTTAATTACGACCTCTCAAGCTCTAGGCAGACATTAACCTATATTAGCCTGTAATTATATTTTCTGACTTTCCATTATCTTTTAGCTACTGAGTTTCCTAACCTGACTTCAAGGCTGGGCCCTCACTGCAGCATCTTTGAAAGTCTAAAATCAAAAGTGCACTCATCTAAGTGTTTCCAGAAGAAACTGAGACTCAGCAGACACCCATGATTCCCTACTTCCCTACATGTCCCAGCACTTCCTTCTACTTCTACTCTTGCAGGACCAATTCAATTCTATCCCAGCTAAGCCCAAGCTGAATGAAATCATTTGGCATGCCTAAGATTAGTCCTTGCTCCAAGGAATTTATAATTTAAGCAGCAGATGGAGAGGTGGCCAAAAAGCCAAAGAGAATGGCAGTGTAAGGATTACACATATCCTGCATTCTGCTTCCCACAAGGCAGAGAGAAGCATGGAAAAAGAGGCACTTGAGAAGGGATGAAGCAATAAACACAGATAAAGCTGCTCACCAATCACTGGAGCACATGGTATCAAATGAGACAGATGAGAACAGGGTTAGTGCCACATCTCAGAGCTAACTTTGCAGAAATTAAACACCAAGATTGGTTTGGACATGAATACTGAATGCAAAACATCAGGACTGCGTGAGAAAGACATTACAGCCCATGTAAAAACCACCAGGAAACAGAACAGATAAAATCCCTGTGTTAATTCTATTATGGTGTGTGTGTGTGTGTCCTGAGCTTCGGGTCACAGAACACATGGGGGAACAGAGAAAGCATCACACAACCTTGTGAGCTTCATCCTGAGGTGGGTTCCCTCCACACAACCTTCTCACAAGACTTCTGCCTCCAAAAACACATGAACTGTATTTAAAAGGCCATTTAAACTAGTATAAACTAATGCTGTTTTCCTTCATTAAGTGATATATTCATTAGTATCATTTCATTCAACAAGTTACTGAGGAAAATCAAGCTGAGGAAAATCAAGCTGAGGAAAAGCAACACTTGTACTGCCATCAGGGTAAGTCTCTAACAGGCAGAATTCTTCTGTTTGAGTGCAAGTTGAAGCCTTTTCATTATTAAGTACATTAAAGCTCAAATACCAGCAGAGCTTTTAACGACTACAAGCTCTGAGTGCCTTGTCCCCACCCCCTTTATCTCCTGCGACTTTTGTTGTCTTTGCTTTTAAGGCTTTTCAGGGAAAGGAAGATGAAAGTGTGAGCTGGAGGAAAAAAGAGGACTGAGAATTTCTGACATCATTGTCATTCCTGAAGTCATCTTGCCACAAAATGGCCAAACAATAGCAGTCCCTGCCCAGGCATCTCCACCCCACAGCTTTGATTTGAAAACTGCAAGTTGCAGCCTCGAAGGAAGAAATTGTTGCTTATTTTTTCTTACACAACTTAGAACACATTAAGAGCACTGATGTCTCTCGAAACAAGTTTTACACTCAGCGACTGAAAACTTGGATAATGAACAGAAAAATCACATCTGTTTCAATGCAGTTATTTCCTTTAGAGTGATACCCAAATACTATGCTCCACATAAGGGAATAAACCCAGTATTTTTCTAGCTGCTTAGTCCATCTTGCAGCATTTAATGTGATTTTTCTCCCAGAACACATTAACAGGGCACTTGGGTCTATTTCTTTGTTGATGTACACACTGCCTTCAGTGAGGTTGCAAAATTCCCTGCAATGTTTGCTTTTAAATGGTCTGGTTGGCAACACATCCCCTGGGGAGGCACAGCAGAGGAACGAGGGCTTGGCTGCTTTGATTTGAAAAACTAGAGGCAAGAGATGTTCATAAAGGTTGCAAAAGCTTTGTGGCTGCTGCTCTGGCAATATTTGTGGGGATCCTTCTGGTTTAAATTGTGCTTACACTTGGGCTGTGCTGCCTGGAAGAGGAAGCTCATGTCTGTCTTTGATGAGTGAGCTGCAGGTCACAGACAAGCTGGAGTGAGTCATGCACTCGTTTAACTCCAGCACAACTGACAATGCAACAACTGAAAAGACTTCTAGTAAACACTACTACTGACACAGCTTGGCCCACTACCCTTTTAGAGGCCTTAAGTGGCTCTAAGGAGTTCTCTGTGGTTTGTGACCTTCTTCATGCTGTTCTTTCCTCCCTTCAGCTAAGCACATCAACAGCACTTCCCCCTCCCAATTCTACCCAGCAAAACCCAAACCCAAAAGCTAGGAAACTCAGGCAAACACATTACCAGCAACTGTTTTCCAATATTGGGGATGGTAAAAGCCCAACCTACATGCATTGGCAGTTTTGTAATACCATTACATAAGAATTATTTAACTACAGCAACAGATTTGAAAAGCAGCAGCAGCAGCCACGCTGGTTCACACATCAGAAAAAACAATCAATAAACAGAACGATTTGTTAACATGCATTTGACTGTCCCAGAGAGCAGCTTGGGACTTCAACCCCCTCCAGAGCAAGAAACATTTCAGCTCAGAGCTACCAGAAGCACCACAATCCTGCAAAAGAGAGAAAACAAGAAGCCCCCAACGTTGCCATTCCAACCACACAAGAACCAGGCGAAAGCTTTAAACAAGTCTCACGAAAAGCATCTAGGGTGTGGAGTTTGGAAACATTGAACTTAGTGTTTACCTGATGTTCTGCATGAATGTTATCCCCAGTAGGCCAACGATGTTTGCTGTTATTATAGCCGCCGCCACCGCTTCCTCCTCCCCCAAGCTGCTCACCATGCTGCCTCTGGAAGAAGTAATCCACCATAGCGTCGTCCTGGGAGCGACCTGCAACTCCTATGGATCCGGGAACAGGACTGGAGTGTGTCCCTGCTGCAAGTGCCTGGTTTGCAGCTGGCTGTGCCTGAGCCTGGGACCCTGTTCCAGATGTCAGTACAACAGGCATGTTGGGATTAGCTGTATCTTGGTTGTGCTGCTTCAGGTGGGGGCTGAAGGAGTCCTGCCAGAGTACTGCTTTTCTCTTCAACACGCACGCTACGCTCATTCCACCAGCACCTGTGGCAGGGAGGCATGGAGGGGAGAGAGAAGGAAAAGGACACATGAAATCTTCACTGCTCCCACTTTCCATAGTCACTAACACACCCGAAATCCTCACTGCTCCCACTTTCCATAGTCACTAACACACCCGAAATCCTCACTGCTCCCACTTTCCATGTGCACTAACACACCCGAAATAAAATCCTCACCCCCTTTCCGTGTTCAGTAACACACGAAATCCTCACTGCTCCCACTTTCCA
>NW_008662274.1:0-13417 GCF_000695815.1 Acanthisitta chloris
TTCTATGATTCTATGATTCTATGTTCAGAACAAAGTATATAAGTCTGTTCTGAGATGGCTGGAATAGAATAAATCCATTAGGAACCACTGTTTTAGACTACCCTGCTTATTTTTAATACTCTTTGGTTGTTAAAGAATTGAAAACAACTTCAAATATAGGTCTTAAGGGGCTCTACTGGGAATCACTGATTTTTTTTGGAATTTTTTTCTTTTCTTTTCTTGACTGCATGGCAACATGTAATTCTAACCATTAGAATGAGAAAGGCAATTGACTGCCTTGGTGCATGTGTGATGGAATATGTTTATCAGCATGTGAGTTAAGGATCTAAATCACTGCTGGTCAAGCAAAAATTAGCCGTTTTACTATGCTGGAGTTTTGAAATGGCTGTCAGGATGATCACTCAGAGCTTATTAAGAGGATCTCGTACAAACTGGGTAAGGATGATTGCTGGTCTGCTAGCTTAATTTGAATAACTGGTTACTCTGAGTCTCTGCCCTAAAGAACCATGAACTGTGATAACACGTATGATGAAACTATACAACATTAAAAATGTGTCTTGCATTCTTGCCTGACAAACTAGTTTAGTGCAACACGACACCAAGTTGGACTGAGGCTGCAGCAGACTTCAATTCCTTTAAATGAAATTGAAAAGAAACGATCCCAAATCAAGACTTGAATGGGAGTGCAGGGGTGAATTTACTGTCCTATTTCACACCCTTCCCTCTCCCTGCCACAAAAAGAGATTAAAAAACAAAAAGTAATTTTCTTTTTAATTACCCATGATAATTTGAAATATCCTTATACTGGATGATTATTTTAAGCTTCAACCAGATACTTAATTCTTAACTGCAAAACAGCAAGTTATTTATGTGTGACTTCTGTCTTGTGACTGTGTTCAACAAATGATGTCTTAAATCTGGACAACAGCTAACTACTGAAAAGGAATGTCCTTCTAAAGAGCTAGCTTTGTGGTTTGGGTTTTGGTGACAGAGTGAAAGCTAGAAGAGTTTTAGTTTCCTTCAAAACCACAAAAAAATAGCATGTTGTTCTTTTACATTGACTGCCGGAGGAATAGAAAAGAATCTTGGGACTTTAGTCCTCCAGTACTCCAAATGAAGCTTCCAAAAACGTCAGATGCCAAACTTGCTCTTGTAAACAGCTCTGCTTTAGGAACTATTTGTTCCTTACATGAGTCACTGCTATGACAGCTTCTCTTACTGGGCAGTTAATGATTTCAAATTCAATAGATAACGTCTCTCTTATAGTCAAAAGATACTAGTAAGCAAAATTGGTTTATTCTTAATCGTAAAATTACTTGAGTTTAGTTCCCAGTCCCCATTCAGGAAAAAAAGTGGAATTTTCTGAAAAGTGGACTTTAGAGCACTTACCGTAAGGTTCTCTTGGCCCATTACTGGCATTTTTCAGTAAACACTCCTTTTTGTTTGTTCTCTTGGTAATAAATAACAAAAGGAACGAATAAATAAATTACAAATTCAGTCATGGCAAGTCTTGTCTATTCAGCTGCAAAATGAGAACCATGCATGTTATCCTGCAGCTTGTATCCCTAATATGCAGTATAGAGATAGCTACCTCACTTTTGGGGAAGAGCAGACGGTAAGTGATTTTTGTCTTCTGCAACTATCTCTACTGTGTTTTTTCTCTTAACACAGAGCATGAACATCCAATGTAGACATTTCTAATGGTAGCTTGCTCAGATATCCTATGAAATGGAAACTACCTTTTGCTGTGTTTCAAGGAGTCAAACACCAATGGTTTATCCATTTGTTTCATTTCTATGTGTCACAAAAAGGTGACAGATAGCAATTGAAGCCATATTCTTGCAGGGAGGTGGAGCTCAGGCACCTGTTTGCTGTTTCACGCTGAGTGTGAAATATCTAATTTCAATCTATTTCACTTTGAAGATGCACAATCTTATGCTGACAGTACTTCTCTCCCTATTTAAAGTCTCCTAGACTTTCTAATCTTTGGAAATATAACCTATGTATTTGCACTGCAAATATCACTAGAAGGAGAATGAAGACTTAGTCCCTACAAAATGATCATGTGAAAACAGCTAAAGAGCTACTCTACTGGAAATGTCTATATAGCATTTAGAAGCATGGTCAGATGAAAGAATGTAGGTCTTATAACAGATAGATGTTATAGCAAGTCCAGAGAAGGCCACGAAGTTGATAACAGGACTGGAGCATCTCCCCTATGATGACAGGCTGAGAAAGTTGAGGCTGTTCAGCCTGGCGAAGAGAAAGCTGAGCGCAGATCTCATAGAAGCCATCCAATATCTGAAGGGGCCTACAGAGAGGATGGAGAGGGACTTATCATCATAAACTGTAGAGACAGTCAAGGGTAATGGGTACAAACTGAAAGAGGGGAAATTTAGGTTAGATATTGGGAAGAAATTACTTACTGTGAGGGTGGTGAGATATTGCAACAGGTTGCTCAGAGAGACTGTGGATACTCAACCCTGGGAGTGTTCAAGGCCAGGTTGGATAAGCCTTTGAGCAACTTGGTCTAGCACAAGGTGTCTCTGCTTATGGCAGGAGCAGTTGGGACTAAATGATCTCTAAGGCTCATTGCAGTCTCTTAACCTTCTATAATTCTGTGTTCAGAATAAATTGGCAGCCATCGTCTGTGAGACTTACTTTGCAATATATGAAGCATTTTGTAATGGCATGTGAAAGCTATTTGAATGACAAAGTATTATTGACTTTTGCACATGTGTGTAGTCCAGAGGGTGGCTGTTGCTACTATTGCTTGAGATACCTGACAGACTTTGAAGAGCAGCCTGCAAACCTGTGAAGATTTCTGCTTTCCTATCTCATAGAATCATAGAATGATTTGGGTTGGAAGTTACCTTAAAGACCATCTACTTCCAACCCCCCTCCCATGGGCAGGAGCACCTTCCACTAGACCAGGTTTCTCAGAGCTCTGTTCAGCCTGGCCTTGAACACCTCCAAGGATGGGGCATCCATAATTTCTCTGATCATCTGGTTCTAGTGCCTCCTCACCTTCACAGCAAAGAACTTCCTTCTAATATCTAATCTAAACCCACTGTCTTATTCCATTCCTCCTTGTCCTGTCACTACATGCTCTTGTAAAAAGACCCTCTCCATCTTGCTTGTAGGCTCCCTTCACATAGTAGAAGGCTGCAATTAGGTCACCCTTAAACCTTCTCTTTTCCAGGCTGAACAAACTCAATTATCTCAGCTTTTCCTTGTAGGAGAGCTGTTCCATCTCTCTAATCATCTTGGTGGCCTCCTCTAGACTCACTCCAACAGGTCCATGTTCTTCCTGTGCTGAGGACTACACAGCTGGATACAGTTCTCCAGATGGAATCTCACCAGAGCAGAACAGAGAGGCTTCTGCCTCTCTTGACCTGCTGGCCACGCTGCTTTGAATGCAGCAGGGGGTCACAGTTTGCTTTCTGGTCTGCAAGCACACACTGCTGTACCACATCCAGCCTCCCATCCACCAGCACCCCAAGTCCTTCTTGGCAGGGCTGCTCTTGATCTGTTCATCCTCCAGCCTGTGTTGCTATGAGGAGTTGCCCTGACCAAGCTGCAGCACCTTACACTTGGTCTTATTAAACATCATGAGATTCCCATTCGTCCACTTCCTGAGCTTGTCCAGGTCCCTCTGGATGGGATCCTGTCCTTGAGGTATCAACTACACCACACAGCTTGCTGTCATCTGCAAATTTGCTGAGGATGTAGTCAATCTTTTCATCTATGTCATTACTGAAGACATTAAATAACACTGGTCACCTGAAGGGTGATGGACACCTGAAGGGCACCACTTGTCACTGATGTCCACCAGGACTCTGAGCCACTGACCACTACCATCTGGACACGACCATCCCACCATTTTCTTCTCCATCTAACAGCCCACCCATCTAATCCCTCTCTCTCTCAATTTAGAGAGAAAGATGTTGTGGGGGACCTTGTCAAAGGCTTTGCAGAGGTGCAGATAAATGGCATCTCTAGCCCTTCCCCTGTCCACTGATGTAGTCATCCATCATACAAGGTCACTAGGCTGGTCAGGCACTTGCTCCTGATGTTTCCATGGTTATTATAATTTTGCATTCAGATCCAATTAAAGCACTGGTTTCATATAGTCAAGTTAGAAACAGTCTCCAGCCAGAAGATACAATTATTACAGAGAATCCATAGCAGACAACATTAGCCAGTAGCTTGGCTTCCAAGCATACCAAAAACTATGCAGCTTGATGATGGTGCTAGCACCTACAGTTGTCAAAGTTATGCCCTCATGTGATGCTATCATGTCTCCAAATTCAAGAGAAGCATTGCATTCACACTTGGTCAGTGACAATTATCAAACCAAGATTTTTCTTGAGTCATCAGTTTTGTAACTGATGAACTCAATAGCTCTCTGTTTTGAAGTATGGCTCAACAACAAATCAGCAGAGTTGTGTGGCCTGAGGGTATATAAAACTGTGTAATCCAAGGCAAGATGCAAACAATTCTGTGTACTGATTGTGAAATGGCTTTCCCTTTCCAAAGAGTATGCTTCTGTCCCTCAAACCTCCCAATAATGGATAGCAGAGAAGGTACGTTGATTTCCATGCTTGTCTCTGAAGTTCTTGCTCTCAACTGTCACCTTCAGGGATGTTCTTCAGTAGCTGAGCTGCTTTTACCTCCTCTCTTACTTAAATTTTGTGACTTAATACCTATTTCAGTGTGGTTTTTCAGTAACTCTTTTGACTCAGATTTAATGTGGAGGTGACAAGCTTCCCAATTTTCCTAATATGTATGTTTTTCTAAACAATGTTGTTGAATAAAATGCTCTTTCCATATATGTCTCTTTGAATGGATTGGATGCATTGTTGGTGTTTCAGAGTTCAAAATACTCATTTGCAATGAGCTTTTTCTGATTTCTTTTTTAGTTTTTTCTTTCTCTAACCTTGAGTAAATCCAAGACCCTAAAGCTGGATCTGCAGCAAATCATGTGAACCTTGTACCCTAATCTGGATGAGGCCCAGGGGGGTGTGTATATCACTTAATGAATATTTTTGCAGAAATTTTGGGGTTTGGATTACCATAAAATGATAGAATCACTTAGGTTGAAAAATACCTTTAATTATCTGAAAAACATGTGCCACCTGAAAGGCAAGTCAAAGACTACCACTGACTCTCATTTGCAGACAGTTGATGACAAGACTTTCATTTGCATTGGAAAATTCAACTCAGCCTTTTCTGCCTAGAATTCTTATTTTTGACTTAAAATACTGACTTACAGCAACCTTTGGGAGACTCTTTAGGACCTGTCGTAGCTTGAGTCTGATTGTTTCTTTAGGCACACCAGTGCTCTCCATGACTCATTCTTACTACCTGTAAGGTATTTTGGCTGCAATTTTAAGGTAATAATTTAAAAGTTCAGATATATGTTTCAATGTAAACTTCTTTAGCATGTAAATACTTGATTGCTAGGAATAAGATATCTGTCTTTAGAAATCCTATTAGATGCATCAATATATCTGTAAGGTCTAGCATCTAAGGGTTCCCACTCCTACTATCTTCAAGGGCAGCCTATCAGTCTTCAACCTAAGATGCCAGAATAGATGTTGTTACTCAGAAGTTTACAGTCCTGCATCAGCAAGGAGATGGAAAGGTCACATATGCAGGCACCTTGCACATACAGGAGGAGCAAGCTGATTCTCATTCATTTGCCAGAGCAGTATATTTTCATTTCTTCCCACTGTGGATGTTACTGTCATGCTGAGTGGTGGGAAAATGTTTCATAGAATACTGTACAGCAACTTTTCAAGCATTACTTGCTTAGCATGAAGTATCTGTAAGATGAGCTAATTAGTGATGAAGTAGTTGTCTTTGAAGATGCTGGAGAGCTACATCAGATTTCAAATACACTACTCTCTTGAGATCTCGTACAATGTTCCATTTAAAACAGGGCCTTAAATTAGGTTTTCCAGGGTTCCTATCAAACAGTGCTGCATATTTCCAGAGAAGGACCTTCTACCATTTTCTTGGGTAACCTTTTTCAATGTTTGAAAAGCAGCCTGACCTCAGGATAATGTCTTGGGTTTATTTTAATATTCAGATGAAATTTGTCCTGAAGCAACTCCTGGATAGGGCCTCTATCTTCTATATAACTACCTTCTACAACTTGGCCTTTTCTGTAGAAGTTTCTAAGAGATTCTATACACATTTTCATTTTTCTTTATTATTTTTGAGTAAAAAATATTAATGCAAGTGTGACTGAAGTGCAACTTCAAGTGCATTATAATTTTAAAAATTCTGCATCTGTTCCCAGGGTGAAGTATCATTCTGATGCATATAAGCATGCATGTGTGCTTAGTCAATATTTGGTATACACACACACCTTGCAGAAAACCTCTACAGCACCAGAGAAAGCAAGCTTGTCCCTAAGTAGGCATATGAAAGAAGAAGAAAAGACTCAGACTAGAAGTACCAGGTTGAATCTAATTACAGTCTTTCTGTGTTAGAGCAAAGAGGCAGCTGATCCAGTAACCTGTTCCTGATAGTGATCGTTAATGGATGCACAGGGAGAAGTGCAAGAACAAGGCAGATGTTCAATGCCATCTCCCTAGTTGCCAGCACTTTCAGCTGCCAGCCAGGGGGTTATTAATTTAGGTGCACAGAGCCCACAAGGGAATTACTGAAAGGGAATTCTGTGTAAAATGGGCTTTTCACACAAGGTTGGATCTGCATCCTCTATCAAGTACCCCAATTCCTGGTGTCAGGGACACAGCAAAGCTTCACACTTCCCTACCAGGTAAGAGTTTGGAAAGTCCCTATTGTACAGAGAGAATTCTTCATTTTTATTCCATTTCTGCTGTCCTTAGAGACTGGGTATATTTGTGCTCTTCCCTTTATTCAGAATCCCAACCTTTAAAGGCAACAACCTCAGAAGTCCCTAGGTTAAGGTCAGGGGACTTCTGGGAAGGACCTCCTTAGAAACAGCAGGCAGGGCAGTGGGAATGTGTGATACAGATAATTCCAACAGCATCTGTGGCACATGTTTACTGTGTGTCTGTGTGACAGCAGAAATTTTGAGGTATCAGAGCCAATCTGGGTCAGCTGAGGGTATAGAAGATTGCACAGCAACCCTGTGATCCTTGACCTGTTAAAGGTTCAATAGCTGGAAAGAGACAGGTCTATTTATCACCTCAATAACAACTTACTGCATGTGTAAACTGAACATAGAAAAAATGGCAACAGAATGTTGGACCAACTGCTATATCTTTCTTGTTCAAACTTCAGATTTCTTAATCTTGTGGCATTGGGTTACAGTTGTTTGAACCCCTGACATATTTGTACAACATAAGGGGGTCAAAGAGCAGAGGGCAAGGCCCTGCCTGTAATGAAAACACGTACATACAACACACTGCAGGAGCTGCAGATCTGCCAACCAGCTGGGCTCAGGAAAGAAGGTCCCATTGTAGAGCACAGGCAAGAGCATTAACTTGGAGAGATGCAGAGAGACAGAATTGCTTCACAGTGGATGAATACACAGCATGTAAGTCCAACTTGGAATAAATTACTGAGATCAAACCAGGCAAGTCAGATTTCAATGCTCCTCCATTCCTCTGCTATTTAGCATTGTTACCAGTGAAAAAAAAGTCACCAGTAAATTACTGGCCCTGGTTTTTAAAATTAAAAAGTCATTCTACAGTGCATCAGTTTTCAATGTCTACCAGTGCTTTAGAGAAACCTGATTTCTATAAAGCGATGACCTTTCACTTACTGGGAATCAAAAGTTTGATAGTATTTAAAACTGAGCACTAAAATGGAGAGTCACTCTGAAAAATAAACAGACTTAACTGGAAAATTATTCAACTTGGCAAGCTGAAGAATAGTAAGATAGCTAAACACTTGTCTGATTTTTCCAAAAGTTTAAGTTAGTTTGTGAAGTAATAGCTTTATTTAAGAAACTTCATTCAACTCAGGAAAGCACTTATGCTTTTATCCAGGCTTAAGAGCAACCTCATTAAAGTTAATAAGCTAAAAAAAATCACAAAGACATGTATTGAAGTGCTACATCTATGAGAGATGTGGCTGTGTGCCTTTGTCTTTTTATGTGTTGGAGAGCACAGCCACTGTCTGAACAGGGGATTGCAGATGTTCTCTGTGGATTATTGTTTCATTCTCGTCAATAACATGACCCACAAGAAGTGCACTTGCATGCATAAAGATCTGAAAAAGGGGGAAAAGACCTGGCTTATTAAGTCTTCAAAGTTTTCAAATGCGATTTTAAACCGCCAAAGAATTTAATATTAGGCAGCTGTTTGTACATTTAAGTACTGTTATGAAAGTGAAACAGAAATCAGCTTGAAGATGTTTCCAAAATACTAGTCTATGGTTTAAATACAAACTCACATGTGATTTTAGTGTACTACCCATGACTGTACTGGAATGTTTTGTTTGACAGCTCTTCAGAATTAGCTTTCCAAAGTGGAACAGGAGATCTGAATGCTCCATCTCCAATAGATTGTAAGCTGAGCAGCTGGAGCAGCTGGGGACCCTGCGACCCATGCACCAATCAAAGGGTAAGCTATCATTGGAAGTCTTTATTCCAAAGCCACAATTAAGATATGCTATCTGTCTGCCTGTTGGTTATGGGGAAATATCAGATTGAAACTCATTATATACTGCATGTTCATGATTTGAAAAAAACCCATAATCATTTCAGATCTGCAGCCATAAGCATAATAGAATACTACATCCAGATGTACAATACCGGTCAAGTGCTCTTATTCAAAAAGTTTTCTCCATAGAAATTACCTATTTTGGTCATGTGGATGTTTCTATTAAGAACATTACTTTTCAATAAATTTTAAGTTTTTAAAATAAAAAAGCAACTTCTTTTCCAAAGCAGATTTTTATTTTCTTAGGGGAATTTTTCTTATGAGACTTTCAAATTGAAATTTCAAATTCAAAGTTCCTCTACATGTTGTTTTAACCATGAGATGTGCCTATGGATTTTCAACCAGAATTTCACCAAAGTTCCTTCATTTTGAAAAGTTCTAAATTCAGCTGGAAACCCTTCAGTTCTGGTAGAGGTCTCTTTTCTCTTTGAGCATTGTTGATAGTGCTATTTGTCTTTCCAGTTTCGCTCTAGATCTATTGAAAGATTTGGACAGTATGGTGGAAAACCATGCCTTGAGGCCCTAGGGGATTCACAAAGCTGTAAACCCAGTGAAGCCTGTCCTGAAGAACCAGAGCCAGACTGTGGAACTAACTTTCAATGTGGTTCTGGTAGGTTTTGTTTGCATGCCATGGCAAGTAATGCAGTAACTCAGAAATCACATTTTACTTAGTTCTGTGAGTAAGTTAAATCAGTCACCATCAGAGACAAAACACATGCAGAAAAAGAGAGATACACTTCATTGCTTTTCTAATTGGAGATGATTTCCTGAAGCAATGCCTTATACTAGCATTTAAAGACAGTCCATAGACAGTTTGTGTTTAAAGCCAAAATGCCAAAACCACAGCATGAACAATGTTTAAGAAGAGGTACATTTCTCTCATCTTCCATTAAAATTTGCATCTAATTTGAATTCTTCTCCTGTAATTCCTACTCCATGGTTAGAAGCTGACCATACTGTATCTGTTCTTCTAGCTTAACTGCTTCACCTGCTACTGAATCACTAAGTTGTGTGAAAAATCACTGGGAAAAAAAAAAACTAGGACTGAAAGAATATTAACAGAATGGATATGGAAGTTCCCTGATCTAAGTGGTATGGTAGATGCTAGCTGGAGGTCAGAATGCATCTAGATTCAAAGTAAGATATAAATCTGTAAAGTGATAAATGCATGGCATATGAATGAATGTAGTGCTCAAGATTCATCAAAAATCAAAATAAAATGGGAAAAGTTAATAGTAATAAAACTAGTCGAAGCAAAACCAGAAAGATAATAAATGAATTTTGAGCCTGAAGCCCTTTTTTGTTTTGTCTTTATCTCAAATACTGCGAAGTACAAGTAGAGAACGAAAAAATAGTATGCCTGTGGTAGTTAAAACTACTAGTTCACAGGCATTGTTTGGCACTTACTGGTGAGGCAGATGATATCAACAACTGTTGTTTTATTATGCCAGGCCTAAGTTATGCAAATCTTTAAGTCCTGTTGTAAAAAAACATGAATCTTTGTAAAACTTCGTGATATGTTGCCTCAAGAAAATTACTATTTCATTGTTGCATTAGAACACAAATCACTATAGTTTGGGACATTACAGTGTCCATATTATTCAGATAATATAGCCCAAATAGCAACAATTAAAACAATTTAGAAATCATTCTTTGTTGATGTTGAATTAATATTTTCCTGTATTGTCTTAATACAAATTTAAAAAATCACCAACCAACCTATAAATCAAAGTTTACCATAGCAACAATCTCACGAAGTAACAACTTTCTTCAGATGTCAGCAGTTCTCCTGCCACTTA
Source organism: Acanthisitta chloris (assembly GCF_000695815.1). Taxonomy (NCBI): domain Eukaryota; kingdom Metazoa; phylum Chordata; class Aves; order Passeriformes; family Acanthisittidae; genus Acanthisitta; species Acanthisitta chloris. Next base: position 10,463 of record NW_008662274.1, read on the forward strand.
CTTTTCTCAGCCATCCTAGTAATTCATATGTAAACACAGTAGTATGCAGGTTATTTCAGTTGAAAGAGAGTAGGATTTTAATTCTTCCTGGCAATAATAGAAATATATGTAGAGGCAGGTGTCAATAAAAAGTAGCTGATGGTATCATTTAAAGTTCATCCTGACAAAAATGCACTCATGCAATGTTTTATTCTTTGATTAGGTCGGTGTATAAAGCGACAACTTGTGTGCAATGTAGATAATGACTGTGGAGACTATTCTGATGAAGCTGACTGTGAATCTGTCCCACGATCACCATGCCGCAACTATGAAATTGATGTGTCTGAAATTGGTCGGACTGCAGGGCAAGGGTATGTAGTGATGAAAAAAAGTAGTATTGGACCCTGTGAAGAGTTTAAGATTGTCTCCATAGCCAGCTAAAAAAATGGGGCACAATGGCATTCCTAAAAATGAAATCTGAATCATGCTAACAATTGTATTCAGAAATGCTGTGTAGCTTTTGGAACAACATTTAACTACAATTTTAGTTTCCAGACTTGCTGAGGATAAAATATTTATGCAGACAATGTAAATCAATCACAATGTTAGTACACAGTATCATACATAGATGTTATGCGAATAAACATACAATACTTATTATTATTTAAATCTAAGGTTTATAGAGATATAAATATGTTTCAAGTTACATTTGAAATCAATAATTCCCAATTACTTTACTAAAATGCATGCCTAAACAAGAGAAAATGTCTCTTGAATATTTTTCAGTGGGATGCCTTACTGCAGATGTGCCTGCCTCCCTGGTTTTGCACTGGTTTTGATTTCCTCTCTTATGCTCAAGGAAATGTTATTCCACCAGGTCACACTCTGAAAGAAGAGACAATGCTAGGAGCAGCTGTATATTCCTCCCATAGATTTGATGGATACTGTACACACTTGATAACAAAATTCCTACAAGCAAACAAACTAATATAAGTTATGAAAACAATACCCCAAACCAAGCCAAAAGCTGGTTAAAAACAGGTGTTGACATGTCCCTTTTAAACCTGTAAGGAATGCTTTCTCTCAAGTATATCGGTCAAGCAGAAATGGTTTTTAATTCCTTTTATTCCTAAGGTTCTCACTGTGTTTGATATTTAATGTCTTCATTCTTTTCTTTCTCATACATGGCCCTTAAAGAGCTTTACAAAAGATGTATCTTTATCTCCATTATACAGATGAGAAGACCACAAGAAATGATGCAAGCTGCTTGGATAAAGCCAGATTCGGTTCCACAGCTACAGTCACCATCACTTATAGAATCTGACTTTCCCAGTCATAATACCACTGTCTACAGGTTATTGGTGCTGACACCTCCTTTATGAAGCATAACATCTCTTGTCGTTTTCTTGCAGACTCAATGCATTAGGGTTGCAGCCAATGGCCAGCCCATTTGACAATGAATTTTTCAATGGTCTTTGTGAAAGGGTGCGTGATGGAAACACACGGGTATACTACCGCAAGCCATGGAATGTTGTTGCTCTCAGTTATGATGTAAGTTTAAATGCTCCTATGCAAACTAGGTTGTGTTTAACTGAATGCTGAATTCTGACTTCCTCTTGGAAGACTCAGAAGCTTTTTAATATCAAGGTTGTGGTACAGTCCAGAGGAAAATAGGTTATGTTATCATTTACTTTAGCAGTTAAGCTCAGTTGTGCCAGTTAAATTCCCACATGCTCATTGCTGCGTCTTTGCACAAAAAAATGAAACTATCTTACCGGAATATTTGCAATATGAGTGGAAGAGATGAACAGAAGATGTACAGAAAGGATTATGATACCTAACTTTTACTGGGTAGAGTGGTAATTAATTACTTTATGTTCTGCTTAAGTATACAAAAATAAACACTGAAATAGGTATTCTGAATTAGCTACTGTCTGCTATAAGAAAGAAAGGCAAAATCATAATTTTTACGCAGTTTAGATGTCAGGAACTATTAGCAAATCTTATCTGCATTCTAGGAAAGAGCCAGAGACACCATTCCTTACATAGGATTATAGAATCTCCTCAGTTGGAAGGTATCCACAAGGGTCATCCAGTCCTCCTGGCCCTACACGGGACAGAACTAAGAATCACAGTGTGTGCCTGGAGCATTGTCCAAACATTTCTTGAACTCATATCAGGCTTGGTGCTGTGACCACTTCACTGGGGAAGCTGTCCTGGTGCCCAATCACCCTCTGGTAGAAGAACCTTTTCCTGATATTCAGCCTAACCCTCCCTTGACACAGCTTTATGCTGTTCCCTCGGGTCCTGTCACCAGAGAGAAGAGATCAATGCCTGCACCTCCAACACCGAGGAAGCTGTAAACCATGTAAAGGAACAGTTGACACACATAAATTACTTTGACAGTGTTACATGCTGAGCTTTAATAATCACTGAAATGTTGTCATTGCACTTTTCTGTTCAGTTTTGAACCACTGAACTGAACCAGATTAAGTGGTTTGTGGAGGGAGTGGTATTTCCATTTGTTCTCTTTTAAAAGGAAAAAGAGCTGTAAGAAAATGTGATGCTAATTTATGTAAAAAATACTGCTGTAAAGTGTTACACAGATTTTTCTATTACTGCCCGTTTTGTTTTCTCACACGATCTTTCCATTATTTTTTTCTAAGACAAAAGCAGACAAAACCTTCTCATCTGCGTACTATCATGATCGTGCACAAATGATACGAGAGGTTTACAAGACAAAAGAGACACAATTTAGTGCTGGACTATCTATCAAATACACACCTACTGAGGGAAAGAAGAAACTTCAAGCAGAAGGAAATGCCAAGTTTAACTATCACAAGAATGCATCCTTCTATTCATACCTGGAGAGCTACTTTGAAAGGGTGAGTTTAATTCATTTAAAGGGTTTTATGTAACAATTCTACACACAATAAAGTTTTTGTTCAGTGTTAGAATAGTGCATTAATAATCTTT
>NW_008662275.1:0-10010 GCF_000695815.1 Acanthisitta chloris
TCATCCCCGAGTACCACCGGGAATCACCCCCGGGAACCACTCCCAGGCACCTCCGGGCACTGCCGGGTACCACCATCCACCATCCCCAGGTACCACTGGGAATCACTGGGTACCACCAGCCCCTCCATCCCATGCCACCGATTCCCACCCACCCGTGGTGGGACACAGCGCCGGGTCAGCCACCTCTGGACCATGCCTGAGCGTCCCTTCCCGCGGGGCTGCCCCTCCCCGGTTGCCCCGGGGTTGGTGCCAGTCCCTGGTGGGTGTCTGAGCCCGTGTCCTCCACCCCAGGGCCCCCCAGGAGAAGCCAAAAGCCTCAGCAGCACCCAAGCCCCGTCCAGGCCCGACGGATGAGGCGCAGATGGCAGCGGCCGCAGCGCTGGCACGGCTGGAGCTGAAGCCCAAGGGCAAATCACCTTCCTCCCAGGAGACCATCAAGAACCAGGGTAGGAGCTGTGTAGGGACACCCGAGTTGGGTGGTGGGGCTGGGTGGGATGGTTGTAGCTCCCACAGAGCCTGGGGACAGTGGTCCCACATGGAAAAGTGTCAGGGTGTAGCTCCTAAGGATGATTTGGGGCACTACTGGCTTCAGCACTGGCTTGAGGGTCATGGAAATGAGGTCACAATCACCTATGGGCTGGGACAGAGCAGTTGGGCAGGTGTTTGCTTCCCTAGGACAGTGTTGTGTTGTCCAAGAGCCTTTGACAGTGGAGTGACAGGTTGGACTGGATGATTCTATGGCTTAGGATTTAGTGGTTGCAGCAGTGACAGGTTAATGGTTGAACTTGATGACCTTAGGTCTTCTCCAGCCTTGATGATTTCATGATTCTATGGTTTAGAGGTCACAGCAATGACAGGTTAGTGGTTGCACTTGATGATCTTGGAGGTCTCTTCCAGCCTTGATCATTCTAGGGTTTAGGGGTTATAGCAGTGTCAGGTTAGTGGTTGGACTTGATGACCTTAGAAGTCTCCTCCAACCTTGATGATGCTATGAAAAGCCTCAGGAATCTGCTGAGCCTGTGCTGTTTGTCTCTCCTAGTGAGAAAAGAGCTGATGGCTGAGGCAGCTGCCAGCGAGAAGGGACAGTCCATGGAGGAGAAGGTAAGGGAGATGCTGCCATTCCCTGCTCAGCACCCGTGGGGGCTGCTCTCTGTCCTGTGTGGATCTGCAGGAACAACAAAAAGACTCTCAAAACCTCTCTGGGCTCAGTTTGGTGCCTGGTTTTTTCTCCCCTAGGATCTCACCTCCTCCCAGGAGGAGGGGGCAGCTGCTCCCTCTGTCTCAGGGGTCTATTTCATCTGCCCACTGACTGGTGCTGTGGTGAGGAAAGACAAGAAGGAGAAGCACCTCAGAGAAGCTATCCAGGCAGTGAGTGATCACAGCTTCCTTCCTGCTCTTTTTCTGTGGCATGTCACACCCTCCAGCAGTGATGTCTCCAACCCTCCACCTTCTCCCTGTAAAGTCTTCCCCTGGCATAACTTGACCTGTTAAATAATCTTTAGCCCAGTCCATGGTGGGTTTGATCTCACTGTGGGGGCAGCAAGAGTGGTGCTGAGTTGGGGTGAGCTCCTCCTGACCAGCTTCTCTCCTTCTCCCTCAGTATTTCTCTGTGGATCCTGTGGCTGCTTCCATCATGGAGATTCACACCTTCAACAAGGACAGGGAGAAGGTCCGAGTGGGCGTGGAGACCATGGCCAAGTGAGTGGGACTCATCCCTTCCCAGATGGATTTGCTTGTTGTGCTCCAAAGACTTTTTCTGGATGAAAACTCAACTCTCGAACACCTGAGTTGTCAGTTGGCCCAATGACCCTGGAGATGTTCTATGGGTTGGCCCACTAATCCCAGAGATTTGGGAGCTGCTGGTGTTGTCTTAGCCCCAAACACTGATGAATTTTACTTTTCTCAGCTCTTCTCTCTGTGATAAATACCTTGAGGCCTCTCAATATCTTCTCCCACCTTGGAGCAGCATGTCCTGCTTTGATCCATACAGTGCATTCCTCTTTCTGCAGGTACCTGGATAACATCTACCTCCATCCAGAGGAGGAGAAGTACCGGAAAATCAAACTGCAGAACAAAGTGTTTCAGGTGAGCTCAGGCTCCTGCAGCTGCTCAGCCTTGGAAAGGCCTTACTGAACTCAACTACATCTAAATCCTTTCCTTTTCTTCCAGGAAAGGATAAGCTGCTTGGAAGGGGTACACAGATTTTTCCAGGCTGTTGGGTTTGAGACAAAAACTCTGCCTGTTCCAGGACAAGGCAAGAAAGCTCAGTGTGCTAATGTGGGGTCAGGGGTTTGTGGGATGTGCTGGAGAAGGTTGCTGAGAGCTCCACAGGCTGGAACAAAGGTTGTTACTCCAAGACTAACAAAAACAGCCACTTAGCTTGCAGATTCCCTGCCAAGACATGACATCTCCTGAAGATCATTGCCTTTCCATTCCCTGCATTGCTCTTGTAAAGACCATGGAATTTTAGGGGTTGGGATGGAGCTTAGAGATCACCTAGTCCCAATCCCCTGCCCTGGGCAGGGACACCTCCCACCAGAGCAGGTTGTTCCAAGCCTCATCCTACCTGGATTTGAACTCTGACAGGGATGGAGCAGTCACAGCTTCCCTGGGCAACCTGTGCCAATGTCTCACCACCCTCACAGGGAAGAATTCCTTCCCAGTATCTAAGAGTCAGTGATGACCTCTCCCACCTCTTCCCAGGCTTTCACATTTCCTTAGAGAGCTGCAGTGAAGGATCTAAAGGTAAAATCAGAGGCTTGAAACAATTTCTTTGAGCATCTTATGTCAAGGTCTCCTGAGACCCAGGGCTCTGGCAGAGACTAGGTGAGCATTGCTGGGTGGTAGAGGTGAGGGAGATGCTTAGGAATGCTCCCAGGGTTGGCTCAGGAGGAGATGTGCACCAGTCACACTTCCTTTCCTCCCAGGGATGGAGGTAGGAGGGAAAATAAAGGGTCTCATAGTGTGTGAAGGGGTTGGAATGGAGCTTAGAGATGATCCAGCCCCAATCCCTGCCCTGGACAGGGACACCTCCCACCAGAGCAGGTTGCTCAAGGCTTGATCCAACCTGGAATGAACCACTGCCAGGACTGGATCCCTGGGCAACCTGTGCCAGTGTCTCAGCACCAAGAGCCTCAAATCCCATCCTTGTTATTGCAGAGACCACAGAGGAGTTCTACGTGCTGAAGGAGGAGATGCTGAACAGGCTGGAAGACCTGAAGGACTCCAAGGAGCAGCTGCTGAGCTCGGAGCCCGTGCGAGCTCAGCTGGATCGGCAGCTCGTGCTGTTCCAGCCCTCACCCGAGGCCGCTCGGTTCGAGCTGCCCAACGACTTCTACAACCTCACTGCAGAGGAGATCAAACGGGAGCAGCGGCTCAGGTGAGGGGGTGGAGCAGGAGGAAGGTCCAGGTGATGCCAACAAGGAGTTTGTGCCTGTCCTTCATGGCTCAAAGAGTCTCTCCTCGCAGGACAGAGGCAGTGGAGAAGGCGTCGATGCTGAGGACGAGAGCCATGAGGGAGAAGGAGGAGCAAAGGGAGATGAGGAAGTACAACTACACTTTGCTCCGAGTTCGTTTTCCTGATGGATACATCCTCCAGGGTAAAAAACACTCCCAGCCCTTTCTTTGTGCACCTACAGAAGCTTCTCACCATCCCACAGGATCTGGCCTTAGTAGATAGGGTTTAGGGTTGGACTTGATAACCTTAGAGGTCTCTTCCAACCTTGATGATTCTGTGGCTTAGGGTTTTGGGGTTACAGCAGTGACAGGTTAATGGTTGGACTTGATCTTAGAGGTGTCCTCCAACCTTGATGATGATTCTATGGTTCAGGGTTTAGGGGTTACAGCAGTGACAGATTGGTGGTTGGACTTGATGATCTGAGAAGTTTCTTCTAACCTTGATGATTCTTTGGTTTAGAGCAGTGACAGGTTAATGGTTGAACTTGATGATCTTAGAGGTCTCCAGCCTTGATGATTCTATGGTTTAGGGGTTACACAGTGACAGGTTAATGGTTGGACTTTATGACCTTAAAGATCTTCTCCAGCCTTGCTGATTCTCTGATCTGAGAGCACTTGTAGTCTAAGAACCTGAGTACCAAGCTGTGCTGAACACTGGTGGAATAAACACCACGAAACCAGAGTGGGATAACACCTCTCCAAGAACTCTTCTCTGCTCCAGGTTGGGATTTGAAGCCAGGATTGAGCAGAGAAGGCAGAATCTGAAGGCCTCATTCATTAAATTCTGCTCTTCCCAGGCCTGTGGGAACAAGCAGGACTCATTAGATCAGTGTGTTAGAGCAACCAGCATGAGGTTGCCTGTGCAACAGCATAAATCCTCTTCCAATTTTCCAGTGGAAGTCTGGAAATCATTTCAGGCTTTCCAAGCTCTTTGTTACAGGCTGGCAGGGGCTGCAGCAATTGAATATTTGACTTTAGGCATTGTGCTTTTGTACATTTGCAGTTAAATGAGGCTGTCTGTGGCCCTGAAGTAGTTCCTAAAGTCAGCAGCAGTGGCTGAACCCCACGAAACCAACCCCAAAAGGTTAGGTTTGGTGAATGCCAGACTCTCTCACCTTGTTTTCTCATGGCAGGGACCTTTTATGCAAGAGAATCAGTATCTGTGCTCTACAACTTTGTGAGAGAAGCACTCAGAGATGACTGGCTGCCCTTTGAGCTCTTGGGACCTGGAGGTCTCAAACTGACTGATGAGAACTTGGCTTTCAATGAATGTGGGCTGGTGAGTAAAGAATGTCAGAGTTGGTACCTTCCAGAGGGTCTTGAGGGTTGGCAGAGTCATCTGCAGCTCAGAGCTTGGGGAGGAGTTTGTGTCTTCTGCTTGCAGAGCTCCAAGTTGTGCTTTGGCTCCTCATTTTAGTGTCAGTTGACAAGTAACTGCTTTGGAGGTTTTCTGGCTGGAAGGTCTGGAGGGACTTTAGGGACCTCCCTCCTGGAGCAAATGCAGCTGCAGGAGTTGCCAGCAGCTCTGTCAGAGGCTGAGCATCCATGCTGGGAGAGAGGGAAGGCAGGAGGCAAGAACAGCTCTGCAGAGCATGAGGGGATGAACAGAAAGCCCAAAACAGCATCCCCTGAAAGGAGCTTCCTGCAGAAATCCACCCTTGTCCTTTGAGCTGCTCAAGGTTTTTCCAGGTCTGTGAACATACAGAGTGTGGTATAAGCTCAAAGGATAACAAAGAAGCTGTGGCTGCTCCAGCCCTGGGAGTGTTCCAGGCCGGGTTGGAGAAAAGAAGCTCCAGAGACCTTCCAGTGCTTCAAGGGGCTCCAAGAGAGCTGGAGAGGGACTTGGGACAAGGACCTGGAGGGACAGGATAAGGGGGAATGGAAGAGGCAGGGATAGATGGATATTGGGAAGGAATTCCTCCCTGAGAGGTGCTGAGGCACTGGCACAGGTTACCCAGAGCAGCTGTGTGTGGCTGTTCTTGGAAGTGCTCCAGGCCAGGTTGGACAGGTCCTGGAGCAACCTGGACTGGTGGAAGGTGTCCCTGCCCATGGGGATGGGATGAGATGAGCTTTAAGGTCCTTCCAACCCAACCCATTCTATGGTTCTGCATCCCATAGCTGGGGGTGGGATGAGCTGAGCTTTAAGATCCCTTCCAAGGCAAACTATTCCCTGATTGCTCCAGCTCCCTAACATGCCTTTCCTGTCCCAGGTGCCCTCAGCCCTGCTGACCCTGGCCTGGGACGCAGCAGTCATGGCAGACATCGAGGCAGCAGGAGAGCCACAGCCTGGCAGCCCCCTGAGGCCGGAGCTCCTCGCCACAGCCCAGACTCTCTCCTGAAATAAAGGGCAGATGCACTCAGTGCTGCTGCTTTTAGACTCTTCCCTCCTTTTCCCATGGAGCTTCCAGCTATGTGACCTCAGAGGTGACTTGGGTTGAGCTCTGCAGAGTGGGAGGTTGGGCTACTGTTCCCTGCGCAGCTCTGGAGACACACAGTAGCACCCAGGAAGACCTTCCTGGACTGTTCTGGAGTAGCTTTCAACACCAACCTAGCAGTTGTGTCTAGCAGTGACTGCCTGAGGTGTTGCCAAGACACGGGTGGAGCACCACTGTCCTCCCCTGGAGCAGGGAATTAGTGCTGTTTAGGCTGGATGACCAACCTGAGCCTGAGTTTGGGGCTGGGTTTAGAACTCAGCTTTCCCCTTTTGCTTCTTTGTGCACTGTAACTCCTATTGGAGAGAAGACTTTTAGGTAAAGTTACACTTAAGGCTGATTAAATGGAATTATTTAAAGCCTCAGTTCTGTTCCAAGTGATTTGAATTGCATTTGGGAGAGGTTTGAAATGTCAAACCAGTCAGGGCTGGGGCTGGCACTGGTGGTACTGGTACCAGCATGACTTACCTTCTTTTTTTCCCCCCCCTCACAGAGCAGGAGACTGACAACAGCTAACAGCTACTGCTGGGGAGAGAATAACCTCAAATTGCAATCAGTCTTTTAAGGAACTAATTAACAACTTGCCCATTAAAAGTTTGTCTCATACCTCATCGAATCTGAGACCAGTTTAGCCCCTCCCACCTCCATCTTCAAGCTTTGATGTTACAGGGCACTGGATCTGTAATTAATTCCAGTCTATCCCAAACCCAAAAGAACCAAGATGCATTTTTTTTTCCTTTTCCAGAGGTAAAACCCTGTGCTGTTCTCTGTAGCAATTAAGACCACAAACAGGATGGTATCAAAAGCATAAATTCTTATATAATTGTACATCTTTTTGGACCCAAGGCCACACTATACAACATTATGAACAGTCATTTCCCCCCTCAGTGGCATCACAATAAGCTTATTCCAAACACCCTCAGCTCTTTTGAGAGTGAGAACTTAGATCCTTCCCATTGCAAAGAATTATCAACATTTCAATAATGCTTTATTAAGGGCAGATTAATATGCAGGAGTTTGGTTTTCTTTTTAATAGCTAAAAAAAAAAAAAAAAGCTAGAACTAGAAAAAAAAATAATTGAAGCTTCCAGAACAAAGTGCTGTCTTCTCTTTACAAGAAACGTGGAATACTTTCAAGTATCTTAGGCAAAGATACAACGAGGTTGAAAATTTCCTAGCTCATTCTACATACATACAGAGGAGTTAGTATGTGTTTGAAGGCTCAGGTGGTGTTAGATGGGCTGAGCATGGGGGTGTCCTGGTGAGCAGCTCCTATGTCACTGGATCCTGAGGGTGTAGAATCTGCAAAGGAGAAAAAATATGTTGCTTTGGACTCCTCTGTGTCTGATCTGTCTCAGTTTTCTTCCTATGTCTGTCCTGAGTCTCCTTTTCACCCCTTTTGGTTCAATATTGGGTTCATGTTTTAATATCACCAATCCAGAATAAAAAACAACCAAACAAAAAAACCCTCACTTTCAACCATAAAAGGGATTTTCATCATTTTTTTTCGGTGCTTTGGAGCTGAGGCAGAGCTAAACAAACACACACGTGTGGCAGCAGAGCCCGAGGGAGGGAAGCTGCTCAATGGCATCCTCAGAACAAGAGGTGACAAACCTGAGGCGAAGGTTTCAGCTCTCAGAGCCTGGTAATAAGCAAAAGCAGCTTAAAGATGAAAGCAAAGCTTCTTGTCAAGCAGTTGCACTGTGTGTTTGGGGAGGTGAGAGGATAGAGCAGCAGCTCAGAGAGAAAGGAGAACCCAGATATGGCTGCAGTGGGTCAGACAGCACAGAATTCAGAGCTTTGGGAAGGTGCAGAGTTCCTTATCTAGCAGAATACCCAACACAAACCTCCCTGTCCTTAAGGCAGGTGGTGGCAGCAGCATTGTGAGAGCTCTTTTGTAGAGCAGGAAGAAAGAGCTCAGAGGTTTTGAAAGCACATCACGTGCTTGGGGTGAACTCATTGATCTGTGTGATCACGTACATGTGCTTAAAAACCTCCTGGAGATGAAAGGAGCTGCTCCACATCCTCATCCCACTGTGTCTGCATCTGCAGCCTGAAAGGATATCTGAACAGCACCGAGGCTTTCAAGCCATTTTTTCCAAGAGATAATTGGGACACAAATACAAGCAACTGCTTAGCTATCTAGAGCAAAGCAGCAGTGTTGATCTGAGCTTGCCTGTTCTTTCCTGCAGACAATTTGCACCTTCCAGGAGGCAGCAAAGGGGTTAGAGCCCAGACCTTGAGGGACCTCCAGGCAGTCCTGGAGGGCTCTGAATGCCCCAGAGGCAGCAATATTTACCAATATTTAATGGATCTGCTGGTGCTGATCCTAATGTTCACTTTTCTCCCCAGAAATAAACAGGTAACACTGGCAGCCAAGTGCTAGTCACAAGGACTTTGTGCTCTTTAGGCAGTTGGAGAGAGGAGGAGAAGGGAAGAAGAAAAGGAAGACCATAAATGGCAAAGAAGCATCTAGAATAAATGCTAACAAGCAGAGAAATATCTGGAATAAAACATCTGGAGGGAAAAGCTCAAGGAATGGTGAAAAAGGGGCACAAACCCCACAAGTTTAGCTGCACATTGTTCCTGCTCCATATACTCTCCCCTTGGGGGAGTGTTTGCCAAGAGACTGTTAGGCAGTTATTTTCCCACCTTTTCCTGGCTGGATATCCACAATCACACAGTCATCATCTTCCTCATCTTCCTCAGTGTCTGCCTGGAATCCATCCAGCTCTGCAGCTTCAGCCTAGAGGGGAAGAAGAGGTACCAGGTGTGACAGTGCCCTCGAGGGCTGTGCTGGGCACAGCCTGAGCAGGTGGGAATGTTTGGAGGGAAGGAAAAGCAATTCCCAGCTCCAGCAGACACTGACTTTTGACAAAAAGCCTCATCTGCAGTGGCACACACGGAGTGGGAAGGATGCCAAGCTCCTGCTCCAAGATCTTTGCCTCTTACACAACGCTTCGAGCAGCCTACGCAGCACAGTCAGCTCAGGCCTCAGCGAGCTCTGGCTCTGCTGCTGGAGTTGGGAAGGGAAATTTCTCCCCCCTCTGCTGATTGTTTGCAGGGAATGACAGGATCATTCAATTTGGAAAAAGATTTCCAAGATTATTGAGCCCAACCATGTCCCCAAGTGCCACATCCACATGGCTTTTAAATCCCTCCAGGGATGGTGACTCCACTCCTGCCCTGAGCAGGACAACTCTTTCCATGAGGAAACCTTTCCTAATATCCAATCTAAACCTCCCCTGGCACAACTTAAGGCTGTTCCCTCTTGTCCTGTTGCTCCCTGGGAGCAGAGCTCAACTGCACCTCCAGGGAGTTGGAGAAAACAATAAGGTCCCATCTGAGCCTCTTTATTCCAGGAATCTATTTTGGATATTTTCTTCCTTCTGAAGATAGAAAATTATTTTTGCTTGTCCACTTTGAAGCATGTTCTCTCCCTGCCTCCTCCTTATCTTGGCCAATGGACTTTAATTGAGAAAGGGGCAACAGTTGTTCCCTTGCTGCCATGGAAAAGCCCAAACTTGCTCTTTTGAACCATGAAAACCAACACAAACAGAAGTTGAGGGGTCGCTGGGGTGTTTTTTGCCTTCAGCTGGAACTGTGGAGTGAAAATCCTGGTCCCCAGCTCCTACAAGCTGTTCCAAACCAAGGAATTTTCATTTCCTATCCTTCCCTAAAGCCCCAGTTGCCAGCTGAAGTCTCTCCTGCACATGGGCAGGTGCTGCCCAACTTCTTTCTCCACACCTTATGTAAGAACACCTTGACTTACACAAGTCTTGGGAGGAGTTTCAAGGCAGAAAAAGGTACCATCTGACAGCTGTGCCCTGTCCCAAGCTCTCCCTGGGCTCCAGCCTTGCTCCACAGGTAGACTGGGATGTTAATACCTAAGCAGTGCTGATTTAGACATCAGGCATGAAAAGCTTTCAGGGCTGTGCCACCTTTGCTCTGCACCTCAGCAGCATAGCTTTAAGATGCTTTGAAGCATTGAGGCTGGTGATGTAACTCTCCTAAAAGCCTTTGTTTTGCTATTTCTGCTCTGTTCTAAGCTGAATTTCCAGTGGGTGCCAAGCAGAGATTTTTATCTCTGCCTTTATTTAGTGTATAAGGCAAAAAAAAAAAA
>NW_008662276.1:0-251 GCF_000695815.1 Acanthisitta chloris
GTCTGTGTGGGGATGTGTATGTAGCCGTTGGCAGACACACGGAGTTTCCACTCGGCCTTAATGCCAAATTAAAGCTTTATAACTTCAGTAGATCCTTTTGCTGGGGTATTAATAAGCACCTCAGACACTGTGGTGCTCATCCAGGGAGCTCGCGAGGGCGACCCGCGTCGCACCACGACAGGACACAGCACGGCAGCCCCTGCAAGGGGCTGGGGAGGGAAGGAGGGTGCTACGTTGGGGGGACTTGCGTA
>NW_008662276.1:407-3813 GCF_000695815.1 Acanthisitta chloris
TGGGGAGGGAAGGAGGATGCTCTGTGGGGTGACCTTTCGTAAATTAGCCGAAGATATGTCCTCTAAACCCAGAGATCCTGACTCAGGTGCTGGGCGATGCCTTGCTGCCAGGATGGGAGTGCTGTGTCAGGAGCTCCTACGTGTGTCGGGTTGGGTCAGAGGGGACGTCTGCAGCTCAGCATGTGACAGAGACCCCTGCACCAGCCCAGTGCCCCACACATCTGCCCAGCTCTCCCTCACCAGGTGGGACACAGGAGATGCAGCCCCAGCACTTGGCTGAGGAATATGGAGCACGGATGCAGGATGAGGAACCACAAGTCACAGGGAGGACCTTGGGGGGGTCCCAGCCTGATGACCCCACTGCCCCAAGCCCAGACCCTGCTCTGTACCCCTCACTCTGGGTTTTGCTTCCCAAAGCTGGCAGTGCCCCAAAAGGGGCTTTTGTCCCCACATTGATGCTTCCCATTCCCACAAAGGCAGAGCTGGCCTGAGCTTCTCATCCCCAGTCCCGGTCATCCTGACGGATCCCAGTTCCACCACAATCCCCTGGGCTGGAAACTCTCCCTCCATCTCCACCCCACCTCCTTGTGCCAGCCCTGGTCGCTTCAGCCCAATTCCATCTCCACTTCCCCGCGGAGGATTCGATGTTCCACGCCAGCAGCGCGCTCATCTCCCCAGGGAATTGTCATTGCTGTTGTTGTGCCTTTGGCTTATCAGACTGACTTCGCCTTGCCTTAAAAAAATGTGTTTGTTTGGTTTTTGCTTCTGGAGCAACAATTGCAAGCTCTCCAGGGGGGAAAGGCCTCCCCGAACCACGGCTGGGCGTCCTCCAGCACTGCCAGACAGACCAAACTTTATTTGCCATCCCAGGCTTCTCCTAAAGCTTCTCAGGGGACTTATAATTTTGAAAGTGAAGGTTAAGGTCATTCATGCATATTTTTTTTCCTGAATGGATTACTCTGCTCTGACTGTCTGCACAGGAAAAATCTATATCAAAATAAAATAAAAGGAGCCCCAAGTCCTGAGCAGTTTGGAGACAGCAATACATCGGCATTGGAAGGCTCAAGGTGTCTGAATATTTATACTCCTGTTGGCAGTTACAAGAAAACTCTTCTTCCCTCCTTCCTACCCACCCCCTCCCCTTTTTAATCTCTGTACAGGCACATTAGATGCCCTCAGTCAAAGATTTCCTTTGAACTGTGCATGTGAAATGTTTACAGTTTTACATTTCATATTTCAGTTGGGTGGAGGGGACAGGCACAACAGTCGCACACTGTGAATGCCAGAGTGGGAGGAAGGCAGAGGCCAAGGGGGAGGAGGTTTGGCGGCAATGGGAGGGGAATCAAACAGCATCTCCATGCTCACTTGGAAAATTTTAGACTCCTTGCAAAAAATATAGAAAAATAAACCCTGGCTGTGTAGGCTCTGCAGGTGCATGCCACCGACACCAGCCCATGGCACAGGCAGTGGGCAGGGGCAGGACAAGCTCTCCTGCCTGGCAGCTGTGAGATGAACCAATGGCCAACGCGTTGGGACTGCGGGTGACGTCGCCTGCCCAAAACCCAGGGGCACAGTGGGCACAGCAGCATTTGGGCAGCATGGCACGGACACTGCAGGGAGAGTCCATCCCAGCTGGACGCGTGTCAGGAGCCTCCCTGTGGTTATTTGGATTTATATTGTCGGTTCTCCTCTTGAAAGCTTTCCTAGCCCTAAGCCAACGCCGCAGCCAGCCAGGCCCACCGGCAGACACCCTCCAGGCTCGGCCAACAGCTCTCTAAACCCTTCCTTCCCCACAGACTAAACTTTCTGGGGTAATTCAGTGCAAGAAATGAGTCAACAATCCTGACCCATGGTGCTATGCTGTCCCAGCAAGACAAGCCCATCAGATTGGAAAGCAGCTCTTCCCAGCCTCTGACAGTCACCTGGCAAGGGTGGCTGCCCCTAAAAGGGCAAAGGCGCCAGGGTGACGTGTGCCCAATCCTCGGGGCATCGCCCGGCGGGTACAGGGGGTGCCTGGTGCTTTTCAGAAATGTCCTGCTAACACGTGCCCCAGGGGCACTGAGTGGCTTCGAAGAGCTCAGCGGCGCTGGCAGGAGACCAGGGGACAGTGCGCTCTGAGGAATGGCACAGGCTGTACCTGACATCAGCGATGCCAGTCCCAAGTTCAGCCTCATCCAGAACGGATCAGGATCGGCTCCATCCCTGCCCAGAGCCTTTGCCTCTCCGCAGGCACCAATCTTCGCCCCTCTGCAGCCTCAGGGGAGCCCACCACGGCCCCAGCACCCAGACACCCCGGGGCTGCTCGGAGCCCGCGCCGGGCACAGCGGCGGGTGATGTACCCAGGCGCGGGAGTGAGCTCACCTCTCTCCACCCCCACTCCACCCCTCTCCTTCCCTGAAGGGATCTGTCAAGTCTCTGCACGATGGAATTTCACTTTGCTATTTTAATGCAATTCTGGCTCAGGCTTAAATGGAACTGGAAAGCAAAAGGCCTTAATAAATAAATATTATGATAAGAAATGAAAGCAATGCATACACTCAAGATAATTTGAGAGGGGATAAAAACCTAAGCATTCCTTTCTCTGCCTAAATCATACAGCTTTACGTGAAGCTGGATGCCTTCTTACCAAACCTTTGCCCTGGAAAATCTCTCGTGCTTGCCCGGGCTGCCCTCCCGAGAAGACGCCTATTGTTTTAGAAACACTTTGAGCCAGATAAGACAATAGCCTTGAAATTCCTTCTAACTTTGTTGGTGACAGGGCTCGGGCAACCATGCGCGTGGCTGGAATCCGCCTACGAGAGAGCTCTCGTTCTATCCTGCGCTCCGAGAAAAAACAAGTGGCCAAGCCGCTCACTCCGTGCCCCCTGCCACAGCAGCACAGCCAAAGCTGGGCTGGAGGATTCCCAGCGTAGTACTATGGGAGGAAAGAGAGAAATCCCAACAGATTGCACAGATAGTGGCGAATTAAGGAGAAACCCCCCTTTGAGACAGCCAACAGGATCATGTATAGGGCTGTGTGTGCTCGTGTGTGCGCGCGCACTCCTGCGCGTGTGTATAGAAAAAATCGGAGCTAAATATAGAGGTGCTATAGAAAAGCGAAGGTATAGATAGACCATACATAAAGCTCTGTGTGTACGTCTGGGAAGGGGAGGCTCTGGCTCAATACGGGAGTGGGGAGGCAGAAAAGCCCAAAGTCGATAAGGATGGGACATACCTCTCTGTCCAAGAGATACGGGAAGAGCTCCCGTATTTTTCAGGCTTTGCTGTGCTCAGCTACCCCAAGTTTCAGGCTGCCCACACCCCTGCGGCCAACATCCGCGACTCCCCCACGGCGATGCGAACCCCCCGAGCGCAGACGCAGCCCCCGGCGTTGGCGCCCGCTCCGCCATCCCTGCCCGGAGCCTCT
>NW_008662277.1:0-493 GCF_000695815.1 Acanthisitta chloris
AAATTGCTTACTGAGAGATGAAAAGCCTCATCCAGCTCTACCCACAGGCACTAAGCTTGGGTCCTCACAAAATATGTTCATGAGAGAGCATTTATTTGGTTTGGCTGTTTGTTTTTTTTTCCACAGTGAAGGGTATGAAAACTGTATGTGACATAAAACACCTACTTGGTTTGAGAATATTGTGAGAATCCTATGCCTCCCACAGCAATTTTTCTCGTGTTTCTCTGTTGGTTTCCACGTATGTGTGGAGGAAATAAAGCCTGATATTATTTGCAGAGAAGGGCCTGGGAGTCCTGCAGGGCAGCGAAGTTGGCCATGATCCAGATGTTGCCCAGAGAGGTCATGGATTCTCCCTCACTGGAGGTATTTAAGAACCATCTGGACACAACCCTGAGCCATGTGCTCTAGGGTGGCCCTGAGGTTGGACCAGATGACCATTGTGGTCCCTTCCAACCTCACTGAGGTTGGGATTCTGTGTACCCTTGTGGCACAG
>NW_008662278.1:0-213 GCF_000695815.1 Acanthisitta chloris
CTCGGCCAGGGCCATCGGGGCAGCCCCGGTGGGACAGATCTGGAGGTCATTCCCATCTCTGCCTTCCGAGCCCACGTCCTGAAGCCCCCAGCCATCCGGCGAAGCCCCCCTTTTGCTGCTTTGGGCTGGTGGGTGCAGATACACCAACCCCCAGTGCCGGAGCGAAATGTCTCTCCGATCACCATCAATCGATTGCTCCCTGAGCGGCTGCAA
>NW_008662278.1:260-1318 GCF_000695815.1 Acanthisitta chloris
TGGGAGTGGCTGGAACGGGGCCGTGGGGACTGCTGGAGTGTAGCTCCATGGGCGCTGCATGTAGCTGGAGCAGAGCTGTGTGGGTGCTGGGGGTGGCCATGGGGTGTTTCACCCATCTGCTAAATGCAGGTGCCCCCAGGGTGGTGCAGGGATGCAGGACACGGCCTGGCAGCAGCAGTGGGGCAGGGCAAGCATGTTAGAGGAAAATAGATGGTGCAGGATCTGACAATCAAAAGGCAAGAGTGGATCCAGTAGTCAAAGGTGGGGATGCAGCTGGTGCCCCATCCCAGATCTAGCCAGGACCAAGCTGAGGATAGGGTCCCAGCAGACCTGACCTTCACTAATGCTCACACAGGTTCAAGCACACACACTGTTCCTGCACAGCCAGCCCTTTTTATCCCCATACCCCCCTATTTTCCCAGTCCTGCTTCCCCCAGCATCCCCAGGGTGCAGCAAGAAACTCACCTCCCGGTGCTGCTCTGGACAGGAACACACACTCCACGGCAGGACCCGTTGGCCCTGGCAGATGTGTGGCTCCCGGGCACCTCTGGTTGCAGAACCCACACCACCTCTGATAGGAGGAACTGTGCTGGAAGATACCCTGGAGCTCAGAGCACCCAGGCAGCCCGAGCCTGGTTTCAGTTTCTTTTCCTTGGTCTACTCAGCAGTGTCCAGAACTTCCCCTTCGCACACAGAAGGAAAAGGTTTTCCCCCAGGAAGGCAGAGATCATGCTGACTCATTAACAATGACTGGTTTATTAAACCCTCCCTGCAAGGGAGGTCCCTTCAGCGACCCTGAACTCCCGACCCTGCCCAGCCCCACTGCTCACTGGGCACAGCCAGGCAGGCACAGGCTGATGTTCCCAGTGCCTGTCCCCTCGGCAGAACTCCGGAGAGCAGCTGCACCCCTGGGCACAGCTCGGCTCTGCCCAGAGGTAGGGTTTGGCACAACACCCCTCAAAGAGGAGGGATCAGTAAGGAGCACTATTCTGGATGCTTTCCCTCTCCCAGCAGCTGGAGGCTGAGCTGCCACGTGCCCTTGGGCTGGAGGGCAGCAC
>NW_008662279.1:0-4174 GCF_000695815.1 Acanthisitta chloris
TTCAGTCTCAAGAAGAGACGACTGAGATGTGACCTCTTTAATGCACACAAGTACATGAATGGGAGGTGCTAAGAAGATGGAACCAGACTCTTCTCACTGCAAAAACCAATGAAACAAGAGGCAACAGGCAAAAACTGATGCACGGCAAGTTCCACCTGAATACAAGGAAGAATTTATTTACTGTGCAAGTCACTGTGTACTGGAACAGATTGCCCAGAGAGGTTGTGGAATCTCCCTCACTGGAGGTATTCAGGAATTGTCTGGATGCGAATCAATGCCATGGGCTCCATTATGGTCCTGCTGGAGTAGAGAGGTTGGACCAGATGACCCATTGTGGTCCCTTCCAACCTAACTGATTCTGTGAATTGGGTATCTTGAATATTTAAACATTATAATTTGAGTCACCTAACTATAGCACTTTTCAGAGGTAGATCATTATCAGTATTCCATTCCTAATGTCCAGGAAATTCAATTAAAAGAGGCTTATGAGTATGCAATTCCTCTTCAAAAACTGAAAATTATGTAACTGCTTCTTAAAATATTTTAATATATACAGTTTAATTCTCAAGATACTTTTCCTGCAGTTATTCCAGAGAGTAAATACTATGAGGAGTGGCTGAGGGATCTGAGGTTGTTTAGCCTGGAGAAGGGAAGGCTCAGGGGAGACCTTATCACTCTCTATCACTACCTGAAAAGAGCTTGTAGTCTGGTGGGAGTCAGCCTCTTCTCCCAGGAAACTAGTGACAGGATGAGAGGATATAGCTTCAAGCTGAACCAGGTCAGGATCCAGTTGGACATCAGGAGGAATTTCTTCACAGAAATAGTTGTTAAACATAGGAATGCACTGCCCAGGGAGGTGGTGGAGCCACCATCCCTGGAGGTATTCAAGAAATTACTGGATGTGCCACTTAGTGCCATAGTCTAGTTGACAAGATGGTGATTGGTCAATGGCTGGACTCCGTGTTCAAGCTGAACCAGGTCAGGATCCAGTTGGACATCAGGAGGAATTTCTTCACAGAAATAGTTGTTAAACATAGGAATGCACTGCCCAGGGAGGTGGTGGAGCCACCATCCCTGGAGGTATTCAAGAAATTACTGGATGTGCCACTTAGTGCCATAGTCTAGTTGACAAGATGGTGATTGGTCAATGGCTGGACTCCGTGAACTCACAGGTCTTATCCAACCTAAATGATTCTGTGATTCTCTGGATGCACTCCAGCACCTCCATCTCTTTCTTCAAATGAGAAGCCCAAAATTGGACACAGTACTCAAGGCATGGCCTCACCAGTGCCAAGTACACAGGAACAATAATTTCTGCATCCTGCTGGCCACACTATTTTTGATAAAGGCCAGTATGCCATTGGTCTTCTTATCCACCTGGGCACACTGTCAGCTCATGTTCAGCTGCTGTTGACCAGCACCCCCAGATCCTTTTCTGCTGGGTTGCTTTCCAACCACTCATCCTCAATCCTGTAGTGCTGCATGGGGTTGTTATGACTCAAGGAAAGGATCTGGCACTTGGCCCTGTTGAACCTCATACCAGTTATAGGGTGTGTAAAGTAACCTAATCTTTTTGTGTTTCCCATACGACCCGGCACTTGGCCTTGTTGAACCTCATGCCATTGGCCTTGGCCCACCAATTCAGCCTGTCCAGACCCCTCTTCAGAGTCTCCAACAGATCAACACTCCTACACAACTTGGTGTCATCTGCGAACTCACTGAGGGTGCACTCAATCCCTCGTCTGTCCTATCTTTATCATCGATAAAGATATTAAACAGGACTGGCCTCAGTACTGAGCCTTGTAGAACAGCACTAGTGGCTAGCCACCAACCGGGTGCAGCACCATCCACCACCACTATCTGGGCCTGGCCATCCAGCTGGTATTAAATCCAGCGAAGACTGCACCTGTCTAAGCCATGGTCTGCCAGCCTCACCAGGAGAATGTTGTGGGAGACAATATCAAAAGCTTTATTGAAGTCCAGATATACTACATCCACAGCCTATCCCCCAGCCACTAGGCGGTTCACGTGGTCATATAAGGAGATCAGGTTGTTCAAGCATGACCTGTCTTTTGGAAACCCATGCAAGCTGGACCTGATCCCTTAGGTGTCCTATTTGTGCTGTGTGATTGCACTCAAGATGATCTGCTCCAGAACCTTGCTGGGCACTGAGGTCATGTCAACATGCTTGTACTTCCCTGGATGCTCCTTCAACCTTTCTTGTAGATGAGTGTCACATCAGCCAACCTCCCTGATGAACCAGAACAGCTGGTAAGCTTGGTGAGCTCCTGTGCCAGCTCCCTCAGTATGCTTCCCTGGATCCCATTTGACCCCATAGACTTGTGATTGTCTAAGATGCTCAGCATCACAATCACAATCATTTTAGCTAATTCCTTCTGGATTGCGGGGGATCTATTCTGTTCCACATCCCTGTCTACCACCTCAGCTCTTTCCTCATCCTTTGTTACAATGTTCCCTTCTGCATCCAATAAAGAATGGAGATAGAAGGTTAGAAACATCTGAAAGGTCAGAAGAAAGAGCACTACCAGAAGTCAGGCTGAACTTCAGCAAAAAATAAGAAATCCTCTGGGGATATAACTAAAAATAAAATAAAATTTAAAAAAAAAAGTGTGGAGCAACTACTCAGATGGAGGAACTTAGGATAAATAAATATTTTTGTCTAGTTTTGAGGTGTGGTAAGTTACCCCATGCTAGGCAACAGCTGAAATGGAAAAGTTTCATGGGATGAAGGAGAACTGACTACTCCCATCCCTGCATCAAACTGCATATTGAGTTGCAAAGATTTTTCACGTATTTATCAGTAAGATTGCTTATCTAGAGACAGCAAACATGATGCTAACAAGAAAGAAAGGAAAATAAAACACAGAAAATCATCTAGACCCAAACCTCATAAAATAATCCCCTATGAAATACCACAAAACAAACTGTTTTACCTGGAGAAGCCAGCTCTACGAAAGAATTGTGAACAGGTAAGAAGAAAATATCAAAGGAGAAAATACACTGTGCTGTGGCGTGGTGTTGTGGGGGGAGCTTTCTTGTGCAAAAACCTCTCAGGTTACAAGGATATAGGTGACTCATAAGAACAGTGTAAAAAAGGTAAAGCAAGCAAGAGCATACTAATTAAGTTTGCTGAAGTCACGAAACATTTTCAACATAGAGGAGGGTTGTAATATCACACAAAAAGCTAAGGACAGTGAAATGTTAAGCACCAATGTCTCACTGAAAATCCAGAAGAAAAGCTTCTGTTACAGGGTATGGGTTTATCAGTGGGCAATTGCAGAGGGAGAAATGGAACTGTAAAAACACTTAATGATTATGAACAACTATGTGATCCAGCACTGAAAAAATATCATAGAACTCTTAAGATTGGAAAAGACCGCTAGGGTCATCAAGTCCAAACATGAACTCAGAACCTCCATGTTCATCACTAAACCACCCAAGTGCCACATCCAAATGTCTTTTGAATATCTCTAGGGATGGTGATTCCACTTTTCCCTGGGCAGCCTTTTCCAATGCCTGACTACCCTTTTAGTGGCAAAAGTTTTCCTAATATCTGGTCTAAACTTCTCCTGGTGCAACTTGAGGCCATTTCCTCTCATTCTATCCGCTGTTGCCTGGGAAAAGAAAGGGACTGCAACTCCCTATTACCTCCTTTCAGGTACTAGTAGATAGCAATAAGGTCTCCCCTGAGCCTCCTTTTCTCCAGGATATACATCTCCAACTCCTTCAGCTACTTCTCATCATACTTCAGAACCTTTCTCACCTCCAATAATCTTCTCTGGACATGCTCTATCACCCCAATATCTTTTCTGCTGTGAGGGGCCCAAAACTGAACACAGGTTTCAGGATGTGGCCTCACCAGTGGCGACTACAGAGGGACAATTGCTTCCCTGGTCACGCTGGTCTGCTATTGCTGATACAAGCCACTGAATGTCTATGACCATGGGAGGAACAAAAAAGTCTCTCTCACCTGGAGAAAGAAACAGTTTTATGTAGGATAATCTAGCAAAATGGAAACTGAATGAGACCATAGTTCTTACACTGAGGCACCAATGTAGATCAAAACAAGTGAGCTAAAAAAATTTTATGGATAATTTTCACTAAGGAGAAATGGATGCCATCTAAGTAAAAACAATCTTAACCAGACTTCCTC
>NW_008662280.1:0-521 GCF_000695815.1 Acanthisitta chloris
GTCTGGCTGAGATGGAGTTCATTTCCCTATAGCAGCCCTCAGTGCTGTGCTCTGCATTAGTAGCTAGAAAGGCATTGAGAACACATCAGTGTTTTGGCTACTGCTGAGCAGTGCTGGCACAGCATCAGCGCTGTCTCTCCAACATTTCCCTCCACACCAGTAGGTGTTGGGGTCCTTGCAAGGGACGGACTACAGCACACCATTATGATGCTCTGATAGCCAACTTTATTTAGGGCACCTAACAGTATTCATAGTAAAAAGTCTCCCGTACATGCAGCTACACGCTGATCACACAACTTTGGATTGGTTGTTCAACTTGTTAGTGCATACAATTCTTACTTATGATAGGTTACAAGTTTAAGCTGCATTCCGCTTTCACATCCTGGGAAACTGATAGCAAGAAATACACAGTGTCTATGAGAATCTAAATAACAGCACTATTCTTAGCTTGTTAGCAAAACGACTTATCTATAAGGCAGTAAAACTAAAACCAAACCTAAAAACCCTGGCAGCAGGAGAGA
>NW_008662281.1:0-2271 GCF_000695815.1 Acanthisitta chloris
CAGTAGGTATATAAAACACCCTGAGTTAAAAGAATTTTAAAGAAGCAGCAACAAGAAATAGCTTTTCTAACTTGATGAAAAAGCTTATTTTTGTCACAATCCAGAAGGCCAAACAACTTGACCTGTCCATCATGAGGAGGTACTTGTAGTTTGGTACTGGGATTCCATTAATTTCATTGGGTGGATGGTGTAAAACATTCACCTGATGTCAAGTTGACCAAGAATTCTGTCTAAAGGCATCAAAACATAAGATAATAAGGTAGGATAAGGAAAGACTATTTGGTAGCCAAGATTAATTTTTAACTCCTTCACAGACTAAATTGATTAGTACATCCTAATTTGAAAGTATAGTCAAGGTAAGAAATATCCACATAGTTTTAAAGCACTCTGCATAATTTTCCTATTTACTTTCCTTTCCCAATCTGTACACATTAATTTGCATAGTTTGTAGAAAGAAAGCATGAAAAACTATGCTGGGAAAATGAATACTAATTGTCATTATCAGTCAGTGCAGCTGCCTCTCCCTACAGATCTCTTGGCCATCAATGTGTTGTGCATCCAGAATTATCTTGAACTTTACAGGAGGTCCTGAGATTCCAAAGTCTGTTAGGCTTCTTTTCAAGACTCAAGACTTTGAGATTCCAAAGTCTGTTAGGCTTCTTGACTGAGTAAAAAATGTTTAAGCTATGCATACTGCCAAAATCTATTTTGGTGACCAGATGATTGGTGCTGCTCTTCAGATCACTTTCCATTCCTTTTGCAGTGTTTTCTCTCTTATGCACAGCTTGGAATAGTAATTAGTATTGAATTCTTTTGTACCAAGAGGGAAATGTTGGCTCTGCAGTGAGGTTGGCAATATTCTTATGGCAAAAATAGCTGATGGTGGCCTTTGTAATTTTGCAATATGGACTGCAAAGCAGAGCACTGAATATCAGTAGATCTTTATTAGTCAATATATTAAAAAAGATGACAATTTTAACTACCATCTTGAGGAAGTGATTGATTCTGGTGCATTCAATTCTCCTTATCAGAAACCACTGCAAGGATTATGTATGTCATAAATCTGGGTTGGCTTTGCACAATAGGTTGATGTGGGGTGTATATGTTGTTCAAACTTTATATTAGTCCTCAAGGAAGGGAAAATATCACCTCAGTCATTTGGTCAACTGCATCACCGTTGGGTGTTCAGCACTGGGATATTGCCCAGGGAGGTGGTGCAGTCACCATCCCTGGAAGTGGCATCTGGGTCTGCCACTGGAGGATCTGGTTTAGGTTTTAGGGGTTCCAGCAGTGGCAGGTTCATGGTTGGACTTGATGATCTTGGAGGTCTTTTCCAACCCGACTGATTCTATGATGCTATGAAAATCAAGAGCTCCTATCCATTTAAATTTACCACATATTAAAAATGAAGTGATATATATGATATCTTTGTCCACTGGGGAGCACATTGGCTCAGGTATCTAAGCTAACTCTATTTCATCATCGAGCATGAATCAGACCAATTTTCCTGCATGTGAACAAACCAAAATATTCATCATTTCAGATACAAACCCTATGATTAAAATCAACTCACCAACCATCTACTATTGTTGACCTAACAATAAATGTTGCAACTATTCAGCCTATATGTCAAAACATGATTTTCATCCTGCATTAAGATTTGCAAAGCAGCAAGATTTTCCTGGTTAGGCAAAGTAAATTCTCCCCATGTTGGTGAGAACCACAGGAAATGAAATTTAAACTCAAGAAAGAAATAATTAAGGAGAACACACTCTCTCTCAGCTGATCTCATCGAAATATAGACCAAGAATCCTTCAATGAAATCTCATTTATTCACTGTCCATGCTGTTACATTCAAGCTGGAACCAATGGAATCCCCAGGACATAATTCCTTCTCACCAGAAAACCACTTGATTTCTCTATTATTTTACTACCACAAAGCACCCAAAAATTTCACTGCAATGTGTTATTTTTACCACTATTTTAAGTCTTTTAACTCTCTTTTTCCTATACTTTTAACTACTAATGTTACTATCTTAAAGCTCTCAATAGACCATATATTCATAGAAAATATTTAATATGTTAGTGTGAAAATATTAGTATCCTTGTTTTATTATTTAGATTCTTCAGGTGAAATCCTAGTCCAAACTAAAATCAGCACAAGATTAAGAATTTCACTGTATCTACACTTTCAGGTTTCCTTACAAAATGAGATTTAGATTTGTATCCACATTGGAAACATGTTAAGATAAACTATTACCTTGACCTGCA
>NW_008662281.1:2301-5788 GCF_000695815.1 Acanthisitta chloris
TGCAGATCAAGCCACAAATACTGTGTAAAGAGGCAAACCAGGATGTCACTTGATTAGAAAGCAGAAAAATCAGTAAAGATATGCCAAAAGTCTTACAAGATATGTACCAATCTGAGAGGCTTAGCATGATACAGTAACAAAATAAGATTTGCAGGTGAAGACCTTGCAGAATTGCAGTTTTACACTGCTTATTTGATCTACTTTCTTTATGTCTGTGAACACATTATTCTAAAACAGAGGTAAGAGATGCATACAAATTTTAACGACAGCTGTTGTTTAAATCCTGAGATTAACTGTGTTTATTATAGAATAAAATAAATATTCAGTAATTCCTATATAAATCTAGAGGTCTAACTAACCAGTAACTACCAAAGATAGATATCATAACCTCCTAATGTGTTGTTAATGCTATTTCAGAACTCATACAGTGATGTGAGTGTCACAGGCAGCACCACAGATAGTGTTCTCTGCATCATTGTTAAATGGTAAAATAATTTAGTGACCAAGAAATTCTGTCAAATTTCACTGGTATCAAGACTGCTGATGCCAGAATAAACATGCTCTTTACATGTGAACAATTAATTGGCTCTTTTTTTCATGAAAAACAACCATACAAACCTCTTAGAGATCATATTTCTGTTTTACAGTATGGGACATATCAGAGTCACAGGGACCACTGCACTGTATCTCCTGAGTCTGATTCACTGTTAAGTCATTTCTACATTAAATATTGTTAAGGAAAATTTCCAGTCTAACCTTTCATGAGACTCTCTGGCAGTCACACTCCCAACACCAGAGACTAACTACAGGAACTCAAACTCCTTGTGCTGCTTTGGGCTGAAGGGGAGTTATCTTTCCTCACAGTGGCTACAATGGGGCTATGTTTAGGATTTGTGCTAAACACAGGGTTGAGAATGCAGAGATGTTGTGGTTGTTGCTGAGCAGAGCTCACACAGAGCAAAGGCCTTTGTTGTTTTCTGTACTGCTACGCTGCAAAGAAGTTGGGGCTGCATGGGAGATTGGGAGGAGACACAGCTGGGACAGGTGACCCAAACTGACCAAAGGGATATTCCATACCATAGGGCATCATGCTCTGGCTATAAGGTGGAAGGAAGAAGGAGGAAGGGGAGACATCTGGAGTGATGCTGTTTGTCTTCCCAAGAAACATGTGATGGTCCCTGCTCTCCTGGAGATGGCTAAACACCTCCTGTCTTTGGGAAGCAGTGAATTAATTATTTGTTTTGCTTTGCTTGTGTGTGCAGCTTTTGCTTTCTCTATTAAACTGCCTTTTTCTCAACCCATGAGTTTTTCTAGCTTTTACCCTTCTGATTCTCTCCCCCATCCTGATGATGGGGGAGTGAGCAAGTGGCTGGTGTGGGGTTTGGTGGCTGCCTGGGGTCAACCCATGACATCCCTTCACAGCAGCAGCTCCTGGGAGCCAATTGATGCCTGTTTGACTCCCTACACACCCCAACACACACAGCCAGACCAGGTTTCCTTATCAGTTTGTCCCCACATTTCCCATAGCAGAGCCTGAGATGTCTCAGGGCTACAGGGAGGACAACGTGGAATACCAATAAAATTGATGTGCTATTATTGATTGAAACAGTAATCTGGAGGAAATTAGTGTCAGACAGAGAAATAGCCATAGCTAATTGAGCGTAAAACAACTTTTGGCACAGAGAAACAGTTGAGATATTATTGCATTATACAAGACCATTAAAACATAGTAATCGGACATAAATTTAAAATGATTTCATGTAAGACATTTCAATGATGGACAGAGACACTAATGTAATTTATCCTCAAATGGGCATGTGAAAATAGTATGAATTCAAAGCAATTCTGTAGTACTATTTAAATATCTTTATACATATATATATATATCCATACATATATATAGATGAAACACGCACTGAGAGATGCCTATATATAAACTAAACTTTACAAAATAGCCCCCAAGAATGAAAAGAAACTATGAATTATGTATTGTCAGAGAAACACTTTATCATTAAATTACACATTTTTCTTTCCTATTTGCTGTGACTGGAAATGAACTCATATGGCAGAAAGAATTAAGTGGGCCAAAGAAATCAGTGTACTCAGTGCTGGTGAGGCCAAACCTTGAATCCTGTGCTCAGCTCTGGGCCCTCAGCTCAGGAGGGACATTGAGGGGCTGGAGCAGGTCCAGAGCAGAGCAACGAGGCTGGTGAAGGGACTGGAGCACAAGTGGCATGAGGAGAGGCTGAGGGAGCTGGGGGTGTTCAGCCTGGAGAAGAGGAGGCTCAGGGGAGACCTTCTCCCCCTCTGCAACTCCCTGACAGGAGGTTGGAGTCAGGTGGGGGTTGGTCTCTTCTCCCAGGCAACCAGCAGCAGCACAAGAGGGCACAGACTCAAGCTCTGCCAGGGGAGGGTTAGGTTGGAGATTAGGAAGAGATTTTTTGCAGAGAGAGTGCTCAGGCATTGGAATGTGCTGCCCAGGGAGGTGGTGGATTCCCCATCCCTGGAGGTTTTCAAGCTGAGACTGGATGTGGCACTTAGTGCCATGGGCTAGTGACCATGGTAGGGTTGGACTTGATGATCTTGGAGGTATTTTCCAACTCAATTGATTCTATGATTCTATGATCTATTCTTACATTTAATATTTGTAATGCAGGAGTTAATTACTTGGTTAAGAATTTTTAGAATGCAGAAGGTATGTAGATTGCCTCCAATAAATTGGATATTGAGATATCCAGGGATTACCAAGCTGACAGCTTGCAGGAGTGACTATGGTAAATGTCTTTATCAGCAGAAAAAAAATCTCTCTGCACTGTTTTTTGGTTGGGGTTGGGGTGGGGGTTTTTTTGAGGATGAGCCTAGAAAACAGTGTCTAGTCTTTCAGACAGTGTTTGCTGTACATGGATGTCTGAGTCTGTGCTGCTGTAATAGGAGGTCAGAGGATAATAGCCTCTTGCCACTAGCTTAAGTGAAAGGTGAAATGGAAACATTTATTTTCCAGATGAGACATTGATTTAGTAACAGCTTCGTATTACTGCAAATTACTGATGTAGAAGTTAGCATTTCCCCCTCTTTGGAGCAGCCTGGTGTGCTCAGAATGAGTTACATGCTCCAGCAGCTAAAAGCTTTTTTTGGCTGCAATAACAAGTTTGTTATCCAAAATATGGACCACACTTACAGGGAATATAAAATCACAGTTATTCTTGTTGAAGGCTGCGCATCTTTTCTTCCCCCCCACCATTTCCCTACCCCTTTTCTTTCCTTTGTCATGCAGGAAACATTCACACTCTGGAAATGTTGAGAAAACAGGTCTGTCCTTATGGTTTTTTTAGTACAACTCATCCCCTCTCCAGTTATTATTGGTTGCTTTATCAAGAATTTTGGTGTATGTATAGCAAAACTTTGTTGCTTCATTTTAGATATGATGAAATTGCTTTTCTTCTTTTTCTTTTGCAATATTTATTTTTAAGATATTTTCTGCTGTTCT
>NW_008662281.1:5837-21245 GCF_000695815.1 Acanthisitta chloris
GGGAGAGCAGTGTCAAAATGGCATTTTTCCTCAGAGACTGCTAACTTCCTGGAATGCCTTGGAATGTTTGAAACAACAGTACTGAAGTGTGGTTAAAGTGCAAAGTACCTAAATATTTAATAAATAGATCTGAAATCCTAAGGAATATAAGAAGAATAATGCAACATTGCTTGCTTTTAATACTATACTATGCTATGCTATATTGTACTATACTATACTATATATTGCTTGCAAGTAATTTCTTTAGTTCACATGTTGTTTCTTTCTATGACCTCTGAGAAATTCTTTGCACATTTTCTTCAGCATCAGAATACTGGAATTTAGCATCCCCATCAGGCAAATAGGAAGCTAAAAGATACAGTTACAGTATTATGTTCCTAGCAGAAGCAGCAAGAAAATAAATCAGAGACAGTAAAGGCTCTGATTGTGCATCATATAGACCTTAACTTCTGTATGCTGGTAATCAGCCATTGTCAGATTCAGCTTCAGTTAGAACAGAATTCTTGCACAAAGAAAACGTGAGTGTGTTTGGTTGTTTTTAATTCCTAGACCAGTGTAAATTCTTAATGTAGAAAATAATATGTTTTCATGAATTTGTTTTATCTAAGCTTGAAAAGCTAGAGACACTCGTTTTTTACCTTCTCAAAGTACATATGGGTCCCTTAGGTTAACTTAACACAGAGCAATGAAAGGCTAAAATCATAGAATCATAGAATTTAAAGGGTTGGAATGGACTTTAGAGATCATCTAGTTCCGTTCCATGCCCTGGGCAGGGACACCTCCCACCAGAGCAGGTTGCTCAAGGCTCATCCAACCTGGCTGTGAACACTGCCAGGGTTGGGGCAGCCACAGCCTCCCTGGGCACCCTGGGACAGTGTCTCACCACCCTTAGAGTAAAAAAAAAATTTTCTCACATCCAACCTAGACATTCCCTTCTTCCGTTTGAACCCATTACCCCTTTTCCTATCACTGCAGTTCCTAATTCTAAAGATTCTTTTAACAATGGCAAAAAGACTTTCTATGATGCAAAATGCTTTTTGAGAAATTCTCTAATGAATGATCTCTCTCTTTGCTAAATACATATCTAAAGATCTTCTAGAGAGAAAATATTGTCTGAACAAAACCTTTAAGGGTATTTTCCTTCTGTGCTGGAGTTTGGAATTTTTTTTTTTTTTGTCATATCTACTCAAGCTTAGATATATTTGACTTTAGAATTTTCTATTCTAATCATTCCCTGGTACCATTCCTTGAATATATTTTCATAATGCATTTTGCTGAAACTCCATGAACTTCTGCAGAACTACATAAATTAATGGTAATCAGAGAATTAAAATTCCATACACTACACAAGTCAAACTTGTTGGTGCTTTTTTGAAAGAACTGGTTAACATAAATTTAGTCAGGTTTATAGTAAGTGCAGTTGTATGCATTTTTGTATGTTAATTATTTTGTATTTTTGCCTAGCATTTAAAAGAATAAGACCAATATAAGCCTTTTAAACATGCCTGTTCTCTTCCTAAAGGAGTGTTTGCTGCTAACACTATCAGAAATTTTGTGCATCTACAAATATATGTGGGGAAAATGCATTCTTCAAAATAAAAAGCACCCAGTCAATCTCCCAGACACTTAGTAAGGCATCAGGAAGCATTCTTAGAATGCACTGCAAGGGTATGGATTTGTCTCTGCTTTGTAAATGAGTAAAGGGATTAGAAGTATCACAAGTCTGCTTTCCCCATGTGGCAGGTTCTGGAGGACCTTTGGGTTTTTTGAGACCTGGCCTGACAAAACATCTTTTGATCTCAGGTAGTTATCTGAGATATTGGTGTTTCATAGTTCTCCCCAAGCAGAACAGTGGTAGAGCCAGAATCAAGTATTAGTTAATATAGAAAATCAATTAAGAGATGATTCATTCCTGTATTCATAGAATCATAGAATTTGAGGGGGTTGGAATGGAGCTTAGAGATCACCTGGTGACAACCCCTGCCCTGGGCAGGGACACCTCCCACCAGAGCAGGTTGCTCAAGGCTCATCCAACCTGGCTGTGAACACTGCCAGGGTTGGGGCAGCCACAGCCTCCCTGGGCAACCTGGGACAGTGTCTCACCACCAGAACAGGGAAAAACGTTCCCAATATCTAACCTAAACTTCCTCTCTTTCAATTTGTACCTGTTGCCCCTTGTCCTGTCCCTGCAGTTCTAACATAGAGTCCTCTCCATCTTCCCTGGTGCCCCTTCAGCTCCTGCAAGGTGCTCTGAGGTCTCCACACAACCTTCTCTTCTCCAGGCTCAACAGCCCCAACTCCCTCAGCCTGTCCTCACAGGGGAGATGCTCCAGTGCTAATTTTTTGGCCTCCTCTGCACTTGCTCCAACAGTTCCATGTCCTTCTTATGTTGAGGACACCAGAACCACACACAGTAATACTCCTGTGCTGTCACTTCTTGGTGCTCCAAATGCAGTCCTGTATTATTGGAAAGAAAATTTTCAATCTTCCTATTATTAGGATGATAGAAATATTTTTTAATTTAGTTGCCAGAAAATAATTTTAAAATTGCATAAAAGTAAATGATCAGTAATAGGAAGATTCCTCAAAGAAAAGAATCAAATACTTGCCTCTCTTCACAGTATAAGGGTTCTTGACAAGTATCATGAATCTTTGGCTTTGATGAATGAAAAAAATTAACTAAAATCCTATTTTGAAATAGAAAAGAAAAAAAAAATCCCTCCTTGATTTGCAAGAACATGTTTGTAAAGTTAATGATAAATGCGTTAGTCAAGATCTCTCAGAAGTTCTGATTAACTGTTAATTTAACTACCCATATCCCTTTCATGTCCTCCATAAAAGAGTATTTCTGTAATGGTCTCTTTCTAGTCATTCTTTTGAAATATCATAGAGAACTCATTAAATATTGAAGCAAAACTTGAACCATCTTTCTAAGGCAGCATAAAGTTGGAAGTTCCCTCTAGCAATAGGAAAACTTACACCCTGATCCAGGGCAGCTTTAAATCTGACATGATACTGCAGTGATTTAAGAAGATTTTTCACTTTACCTGTGTCTTACATTGACATGATGCAGCAGTGATTTAAGGAGATTTTTCACTTTACCTGTGTCTTACACTCATATGGTAATACTCTCTGCATGTTTTTAGAGATCAGTTAAGCAGTATTGTACACCATGACGAGAAGATTCAGGTTTCTGCTGATATTTATTTCCCTAGATCCACTCAAAGGAATATTTGCAGCATTTTGGGGGTGGGTGGGAATACCACTTTTAATAATCTCTATATTTATGTGTGTGAGAGCAAATTCAGTTTTCCAGTGCCATAGACTGTTTTCTCCCTGATGATTACATGGTGCTTGAGAATTCAGTTTGGCTCTATTATTGGTTACTGGGCCTTAGCTTCATGTTTTTGAAAGAGTCAATTTATATGGAGTGCTCCTTAGAAATAGGGATGCTTAATTTCTCAAAAGGAAGGAAGAGGTTCCATTTCAATGATGCCATTTCAATTGGGCAGATTCAAAAAAAAGCTGAATTTTGGTCAAAACTGTTGATATCATAGATCCATTGCCAGGAACTATGTTGATGTCATTGAGAGGATGATTGGTCTCAATAACTTCATTTTCAGGCCTCTGGAGAGGATGATTAGGGTGATTATGCCAAAAGCACTACAACAACAGACAAAATCCAAAAACTGTTCGTGGTACAACTAGGAACAGGTATAAGGAGATTACCCATTCCCTTGTTGTTATGCTGGAAGTTTTTGCTTCGATTCAGTGTTTTCTTTTATGCTTCTGCATCCTAATTTGTAGTAGTTGACAATCTGCATCAATGGGTTCCTGAAAAGGAAAAAACAAATAAATTGGTGTTGGAAATACAGCTACTAGTAGAAATGAAATCTTCAATTGTTATGTATTGGCTAGATTTTGACTTTGACTTAATAGACTTTGGTACAAGGATCATACCTAAATCTTTTCTTGCCTATGCCAAGCAGCTCCATTGCTTGTTCTCCCTTTAGAGAGCCCAATGAGTGCTACATTTGTGCTTGCAAAATTAGGGTAGCACCATTGAAACACACCTGAAGGAAGGCAAGAGGTCATAATACCAAATCCATCTATTGAATGGAGCTGTCTGAATGCATGTTCCTCACTCTAAAAATGAGGTAATCAGCCTCTTGCAGGGAGCACTAAGCACCAAGCAGCATTGTATTCACCATAATATATAT
This sequence comes from Acanthisitta chloris, assembly GCF_000695815.1. Lineage (NCBI taxonomy): Eukaryota > Metazoa > Chordata > Aves > Passeriformes > Acanthisittidae > Acanthisitta > Acanthisitta chloris. The sequence continues at coordinate 10,058 of NW_008662281.1, forward strand.
GGGATATTGAGTTAGGTCTATATTGCAACTTCCTTTATGATCTCTTGTCTAGCTAAGCCTCGTGTTAAAGCATGGATTGATCCACAGAGAGGCAATTTGACAGGGTCCATTTCCCAAGCAATGTGTTATTTCATATCATGTAAAGCTTCATGTATAGTTATGCTACCAGTGGCTTTGTTCTTTCTGCTTTCTTTACTTTAACACCCAGTAGGTCACTATATATTTACAAACTCAGGATTTTTTTGCTTGGTATTTGTTTGTTTTCCTGTGGGTTTTATTTGTTGAAATTATCTCTTCGGATTTTTATTTTGTTTGGTTAGTTTTAGAGTTGTTTGCAAAATAAAAACCAACCAAAACCAAACCAGAATACCAACTGTGTTTTAGATGCCACTGGCAGAGAACTTGTTTGATAGTAAACTTCACAGAAGAAAATGATACATCATCCTGAGGTTTGAACTGCTTTCTGGAAGACGTTGATGAAAAGACTGATGGCCATTAATAGTCAACTGTGGTTCTCCTTAGGAGGTAGAATACACTCTCTTGCTCAGCAAGCAGAGGAGTCATCTTTCATTAGTTGGATTAGTGAGAACATCTAGTCCTTGCACTGGGATATAATTCTGCTCAGGCACAGCATCACTGGACCAAACACCACACTACATAAAGTGCATTTGGTCCTACAAAATACAATACTATGTATTGGGTATTAGAAAATTTCTTTAGCAAGAGTCTATTGACTATTCTATATATTCTACTTGGAGAAGATGTGTTTTCCTACAATTTAAAAATGAGAAAAGCTGTTTGAATTTTCCTGAGGTCAGTGCATTTCACTGCCCACTTCAAATAATTGTTCCTGGGATGGTTCATAAAACACTTAACTGCATCTCTGAAGAGCCTCATCTGAAGCTACTGTTTAAATAGCTTTGCATGTCAACCACTTTATGCTGATAAATTTATCCCTGTTATTTCTACATCACAGTCAAATTTTATTTTAGTATTTTTATTGCTATTAGGTCAATATTTATTGATCACTTGGTCGTTCAGCATAATTCTTTAGTGCCTCTGTGTATGAAGTTACAAATTGATAATGGAGAGGTATTCCACTTGATTTTAAGAATTTTTCTATGAAGGTAGGTATAAGTACAAAATAATTTCTGAAGATTAAGGAAATTTGGTATTTAGAATGTGATACTTTATTATAGCTGTGAGGGTCTAGAGAAGAGCAACTAGGCTGGTGTAGGGACTGGAGCACAAGTGGCATGAGGAGAGGCTGAGGGAGCTGGGGGTGTTCAGCCTGGAGAAGAGGAGGCTCAGGGGAGACCTTCTCACCCTCTGCAACTCCCTGACAGGAGGTTGGAGTCAGGTGGGGGTTGGTCTCTTCTCCCAGGCAACCAGCAGCAGGACAAGAGGGCACAGACTCAAGCTCTGCCAGGGGAGGGTTAGGTTGGATATGAGGAAGAGATTTTTTGCAGAGAGAGTGCTCAGACATTGGAATGTGCTGCCCAGAGAGGCAGATTGCAAAAATCAATAATAATATTAATTTTTTAACCAAATGCACAACACTGCTGCATTATAAATTTTTATTCTTCTTTTCTAGTAATGATTTTCATTGCATTTTATCTTCTCCATATTCAATTCCTTATCCTCTGTTGAGAGTTCTACTGCTTCCAGTATTTATCCAAAATAGTGTAATTATGACACACACTTTAACATTTTCTTCCCTTGTAGGCAAAGCAAAATTCCTGTGGATGTGGTATAACTAGTGTGTTGACTTTACTGTTCTGTTTGATACTCTGAGATGTGTCTTTTCAATGTTGCTGCATTTAACTCATTTCTTTGTGATTTTGGATGGAGTGTGGAGGTCATACAAGTGTCTCACGTATTCTTTTTTAGCTGAAAAATTGTACCAGCTTTGACCCTACTTTCCTCACTAATTCCTTAGAAACTCTTGAGATCTTTACAGTCCCACATGCTGTTTGTGCTTATTGTGGTCAGACATGACTGAACTCTGGTGAATCTGTTTTCTGTGCCATTGTTTTCCCTCTGAGGGATCCTTTCTGAGGATTACCTGAGCCTACACTTCTTTGAACATCTTTTGCCACTTCATGCTTGTTTCTGATGCACAGAAGGTTTAAGCTGAATTATTTATTTCAGCATGAAAGATTATCAGTAACCTCTGTCTTGCTGCTGTTGGGATCATCTCCAGTTTTATATATTTTAGTTCTCAGCAGACAGGAGACCTGTCTGATTTGTGGAACTTAGAATAAGCCTATTTTCCTTAGTGTTGTTTTCTAAACACTTTTAGTGATGCTAGTGTGATTTTCCAGTCTTCTGTCTCCCATTCTTTCAACTAAATATATATATATCATCCTGATATCTCTCTCAAATATTGGAAGAAGTACTGTCTTAGGCAGTCTTTGAGGAATTATTGTATCATCCATCCCTTTTGAATTAGCTGCATTTTTCTCTTCTCTTTCTGTCATTTGCTGCTGTTTGTTTTTTCTCTTTATCTTCGAAGTCAGTAAATTTATACTGTTGCTTTTTGCACTTGCTGGTCCTTCTCTGCCTTGTTTTTGCAGCTCCCTTCTTCCACAGATTGCCAATACATCACTCAGTTCTTTGTTTTAGCTGCTCTGGTACAAGCAGTTTTATGTCCAGTCTCATTTTTCCTTCCTTCCATCACACCCTCCCATTCCTGCATGACATTAATTGCTGTTCTCACTGACATTTCCAGCCTTTAGGTTTTTTAGCCAGAAATTCTACCTTCTGCACACATATATGCATATAGGTTGCACATGTGCAACTTTTATCAGAAACAAGTTCAGGAGAAAACCACTTGGGTTTGAGTTTTCAGTGATAGAAATGCTTGTACACACACTCTCTAATGTGAATGTGTGGAGTTGTTTCAAGAGGTGATGCCTTGTTTTATTTTCTCTACAGTGGTGTGCAGAGATTGTTTATGGAGAAAGAAAAATCCACTTACAGTAACTGGAAATGCAGTGGCTTAGAAGCACCAGCAATTTAAATTTATGAAAGAACAGAAATTACCTGTTGGACTTTATTGCCTACAGAACAGTAATGACAGCCACGCTGTAATAAATAGCATACTTTGCTCACTGCAAGTAAGCAGAAAATTGGGGCAAATAGCCTTTTGGTGCTGGTTTCAATATAGATATTAATGAGTGCAGGTTCCACTATAAATGGATCAGATGAACCATACAGGGCTTACTTGTACATCAAATTGGTGAAATGTACCTTCAAACACGATAGCAATGCACCCTTAGGAATAAAGGTGACTGAATATTTATACAGTGATCTGTTTAGCCCCCTTTTTAGAAGAAATAGTGAAATAGAAAAGCAGCAGCATCTTTAGATCCCATTACAGAATCACAGGATCAGTCAGGTTGGAAGGGACCACAGTGGGTCATCAGGTCCCACCTCCCTACTCCAGCAGGGCCAGCCCAGAGCACATGGCTCAGGGTTATGTCCAGATGGTTCTTGAATATCTCCAGTGTGGGAGAATCTATGACCTCGCTGGGAAATCCGCTCAGTGACTGCACAGGAAAGAAGTTCTTCCTCATATTCAGGTGAAACTTGCTGTGCATCAATGTTTGCCTGTTACATCTTGTTTCCACCACTGAGAAGAGTTCATGTACTTGAATAAATTAATGAGGGACCTCGCTGGGAAATCCGCTCAGTGACTGCACAGGAAAGAAGTTCTTCCTCATATTCAGGTGAAACTTGCTGTGCATCAATGTTTGCCTGTTACATCTTGTTTCCACCACTGAGAAGAGTTCATGTACTTGAATAAATTAATGAGGTTAGGTTCAAGCCCATTCTTGTTAAAAACTTAGTAAGGGTTGCTTCTACAGCTCTCACATGAAACCTGACTCTCAGAGCTCTGGGTACTTCATTGCACAGCTTCAGAGCACTGGTGTGACTTGGCAAATGGAAGCTGTAATACTTTACTCCTTTATTTCTTACATCACATGGTCTTACTCACTTTAATATTAGCAACTCCGCAATCTTCTATCCCATTAATTACTCTGAAAATTTCATACAAATTTTTCTTTGGGGTGCACTGCCCCTAAAACAGCTCTCTGCCCTGGCTAATATCACGTGGTTCCATTTCCCCTGTGCAGCAGCAATACTCAGTAGCTTTCAGACAGCAAAATGGGCAGCGAGATCTGTACTAGGTAATAATGTTCCCTCATCCAAGTCACTGATGAGTAAGTAGAACAAAACTCAGCCCAGTATGGAACCCTGGGAGTCACCACCTGATCATTCAGAAATATTGTCAAGTCCCTTTTTCTTCTTTTTGCAATAAAATTATTTGGAAATAGATTTGCATTCAACCATGATGAATATTGCTACAGAAGTCTTAAGTCAGGGTAGGTCTCTCTGTGTCTTTTTATTCCTGGTAAATATGTTTTTAATGTAGCCCAGTAAGTCATTATTGAAATTGTTTCACTGTGAATAATTGCTTTCTGCAGTTTTTAGTACATTAACTGGGGAAAATATCAATTGCAATAATTGCTAAGATTAATTGTGAGATTGAATTTCTTTGTATAGATAACTTTGGGATAAATAAGGCATTTTTGACTATCAGGAAGACTCTGAAATATGTTCTGTTCTTCAGAATTAAGTACTTCCCAATGCTTTGCTGTTCTGAGATTTCACATGACCTGGAAGACTTGTCTACCTGTTCCCTTAGTATTCTAATTTTATCAAAGCCTTTCCTTTCTTTTAGTTCACTTCTACTAATTTTATGTTTATGATCTGTTATTCTGTTACTCAAGAGATCAGTGGGCTGATCCTGAGATGCCACGTGCTTCTAAGAGTCATACTGTGTGATTTAAACTATGTGCCATCACATTTGTTGCTATTAGAAAATATGTGTTTTTGTAGTGGACTTTTAATTAAAAAATAATTTACTTATCTTTCAGTAAATACATAGATAAAGTTTTGTGTTTGACTTGTTTTAAAATGTCAGACTCTGTGTTTTTATAGGTTAGAAATACTTGCTATTACCAAACACCAATGTAGGTTTCTCAAGAAACACTGATTATCCCTCTGAGCATTTGACAATAATGTCAAAATCAAGTGTTTAAGATGCTTTTAGCAGTAGATATGTTATAATGTGGAACAAGGCAATGGAGCATCCAAATGATGAATTCAATATCAAAATGAACACGATACCTGTGAGAATGATATGGAATTGGAAAGCTCTTACTTTGAAAAGATCAATTCAAAAAAATTCAATAGAAGCTGACAAGAGAAGTGAGAGCTCTTTGCCAGAATAAGATGAATATCAAATAGAGAGGAATAGAACCTGACCCATAAGTGAAAGATTGCTGTATGCATGTGATCGATATGTAAACAAATGCAGTGCAAATTGACAAAAAAATTGAGGCTTCTTATGAGAGTAAGACAAATTTGAAAACACATAGAATAAGTAAAATGCAGCTCATTGCATTGGAAACATAAAGGCATGTGATAATGTGCTTAAGAATAATGTTGTGCTAATGTCCTCGTTTCTTTTATTATTTGATTTTTTATAATTTACTCATTGAGATATGCTGTTATTTGGTCACCTTATGTCGAAAATATTTAGTTCTTTTCTCTTTCATTAATAGCTTTTACAAATTATTGCAAGTCACAGGAAGGTGCTTGGGAAGTGAAGGATGTATTTTGGTACAGAATTTTAAAGAATATTGTGTACATCCATGGAAAGCATACATCCAAATTCATATTTTCCACATCACCTCGTTTCAGTAGCGTACACTTTCTTTTTTAGGTGTGTGATTATTACAGAAAGCCACATCTGCTGGGTTCAAGATCCAAATTCATATTTTCCACATTACCTCTTTTCAGTGGCTTACACTTTCTTTTTTATGTGTGTGATTACTACAGAAAGCCACATCTGCTGGGTTCAAGAAATTCTGGACTGAACTTCAAGTTTCCATTTGTAGCAGTTTTTCTGCAATCATTCCCCCCTGCTTCTTCCCCGCTTCTGTTTTACTTGGAGTGGTATTTATATGCCTTTCTGATGAGCTTATTTTCTTCCTCTACTTCCTGATGACAGACCTACAGAATCAGAGAGGGAGATTCACTCTTTGTTCTTCCTCCCACTAATGAATCCCATCAAAGGCTGAATTCCAAGTTGATGGGATCTAATAGACCCACACAACATTCCATTAGTATACCTTAGTATACAGGTTTTTGCTGGCTCTGGCAGATCCTTCACAACAATGAGGTTTTCTGTACATATGTATAACGATGGCATTGCAGAATCCCAATATGGATGATGCTGGAAAGGACCTGAGGAGACCATCTAGTCCAACCCCCTTCTCAACTCTCTACAACTCCCTGACAGGGTTGGAGAGAGGTGGGGGATGTCTCTCCTGCCATGGCTGCAGGGGGAGGACTAGAGGGAATGGTCATAAGCTGAGACAGGAGAAAAGTCAGATTAGATATAAGGAAAAATGCTTTCCCTGTCCGGGTGATCAGGCACTAGAAGAGATTGCTCAAGCAGGATATGGTTTAGGGTTTAGTGGTGCCAGCAGAGTCGCAGATTAATGTCTGGACTTGATGATCTTAGAGGTCTCCTCCAACCTTGCTGATTCTATGATTCAAAGCAGAGTCAATTAGAGCAGGTTACTCAGACCCATGTGAAGATTGGTTTAGGGTCTCTCCAAGCATGAGGGCACAGCTTTACAGTTAAAAATCTGTCCTAGGCACTTCTTTCAGTTGTTTTGTTTATAAATACAAATCCTTTGTCTTGCAGCAATGCACTATTTGGTAGCACTGACTAGAGAGCAGGAAACACAACAGAAAGCTTTCTGGGCCTTGTGTTTCAGTAGAGTTGGAGAAAGTGAAGGTGTTCCTCATTAAAGTCACAAGACAGAATTATCTGAAAAAATGAGCATTTGTCTTTCTTTCAGCCCCCTGTCCACCACTCTGGAGGTTATTGTAAAGATGCTCTATAGACTTCCCATTAGAAAATACAGCACAAGTGTGAATATCTGGGGAGGGATTGTCATCTGGGCTTTTTGGAGCAGTAACTTTAATGACACAGCTCTTTTTTGGGAGATGTGTATCAGTTCTTTATGCCACTGCTAAGTAAATTTGATGTTTCAAGCTCACTTCTCTGAAGGCTGGTTAGGCTTCTTATCATTAGTATTGACTACTGAAAAATGCTTCAAATATCACCAATATGTGCAGATAGAGATATGGAAAAGGGAAGACAAAGGGTGATGCAGTAAGTCTTGTTGAACTCTCAATAAGGGTCTGATTGTCACTGAGTTAAATTCATCTTATGTCTTTGAAGATTAAAATAGTGCTGAGATTTCTCTGCTACTTGCTCAGATAAGTTGTTTGATCAATGATCTCTCATGAATGAGCCATTAGCATTTTTCATGCATTCTGGCAGTTAAACTTTCAAAAGACAGAAATATTGCTGGAGTGTTTAATTTCAGAGCTTGGGGTCATCTTGAAGCCACTAAACTGAATGATGAGGCAGATGACCAGTGGCATTATGTAGCAGTCTAAAGAAGAGCAAACCAACCAGAGCTCCTGCATTAGAACTTTGCCTTGTTTTTCTATTAAATATACTCTGCAGACCTAGCAAATAATAATTCAAACCTAACATTTTAATATATGCTGACATAGTGTCTGGCAGTGTCAGTATTTGGTTTTGATATTCACATTGGAAGGAAAAAACCTCCAATCAAGCATACCAATGTGCATTAATATCAGTGAGACTAGTCTCATTGCTAAATTTGTATGTTTTTGTTGCTGATGCATCTGCTGATTCAGTTTTTACTGAGATCCCACTGAAGAGTGCATTATTTGCAATATTGAGGCTAATGCAATGCTAATTAAATCAGTGAATACAGTTACTGGATTAGAAGGTGAGTTGTGTCCTGATTTCAAACCCAGAAAATTCTCAGAAGTATAATGATAAGCTGTGCTGTTTGTTTTGCTTTTTCCTTCAGAGTCAACAAACAAACATTGCAATTGCTTTCTTTTATTTTGTATTTTGTTTTATCCTTTATCTTGCTGGATGCAAACACTGAAAGCTCTAGGCAGATGAAGAGCAAAGATCATGAGCAAAATCTAAATTGCTGGAATGGCTAATGAAATTCTAGAGTAGGGCTGAAGTAATATACAACCTGAGGCAAAATTAAGTGACTGCTCATCTTAGCTTCTTCCTACTCCACTGTGAGAATTGTATTTTTTATCTCATCCATAGACTGAATTGAGTACCTACTGCTTTTATGTCTATGCATTATATGTATGTATACAGATACATAACCATATGTTTACAAACTGTCTTTGGTGGTGGAAAATGGCACAAAAGACATAATTTGTCAGAGATCTATCTTTGTGCATCTCTGCAAATAGCTTTGTTGCAGAAGAATATATAGGGTTAATGTTCTATTCCCTGTTTCCCTTCAGAATACTCAGTACTAATTTTTGAGGTAATTTTGTGAAACCCTTACTGTCTCACAAGGATTAGTCTTGACTTACTCTCATGAAATGTCTTATTCTTTGCTTCCAATTATTGATCTCTCCCAAAAAGTTAGTTCTAATCTTTTTTTTAACACACTACATACCTGCACAGGACACACATTTTCAGTTGATTTGTCATAAGTGTCTCTTCATTTCTGCACCAGGTGGATTCTTGCACCTATCTTCCTTGAGTTCCTCCATTGGTAGTCAACAAAGTTTCCTTTAGTTTTCAAAATTATTCCTTAATTTGGTCTGATTTTGGTGTCACAGATAACAAGGGATGAGAGGTCAGAGGCAGAGGGATGTTGAGCAGTTGTTTTTATTTTTTTAACCCCAGGAGGACAGTAGGTAGTGGAAGAGTATGACAGAGCCTCTGTCCTTGTTCTGCTGCTGATACAGTTCTTTGCTCAATCCCCTGCTCATATTTGTCTTAAATCTCATTTAAAAATTTTCAAGACGTCAAATATTTCTACCTATTTGATTAGATCTTAGTTAACAAAATGAAATCACAATACATAAATAATTAACTGATTAATTGTGACAAATTGCACAGCTACAGTATTTCTCTATTCTATTCCCTTGCCATAGGGGTTATAATCTTCTCAGCAGATGATGGATAACTTGTCTGATTTTTCAGTTTGGTGCATGTTGTTGCAGAGCACAAACTGGATGTCTTTGACAGTATTTTATGCTTTGCTATGGCATAAACTGTCAAGAAGGGGGACAAGGCAGAGATACCTGATGATTCCACACTAGGTCATGCACCTGAAATCTCATTCTGTGAGAAAAATTGTCTTTGGGTATGAAAAAAAAGTTGTCTTTTTTTAGTCCTACAATGTTACTTTAAACGTTGTCCTTGAAGTAAGATTTTTGGAGTCTGTCATCCAAAACTGCCTTGACAGCTTTTTGATTCTCTCTTGTACAGAACTGAAAGAATAAAATATTTGTTTATTTGTTTCTGGAAAACTAAATAGATACATCTGAGTTCAAAAAAAGAAGACTTTTTGAAATTTAGTGGGTTTTACATCTACAGCAATGTCTGTATTTCCTTAATGCATTGATCTTTTCCTAGTATTGGGAATGATCTATTTAGATGCCCCTAGAAACCTCAAACTCAGCAACTCTCATTTTAAAAGCTCTGTTTATGCAGTATTTACTGATTTGGGAAGGATTATAGCCCTTAGTTAAGTATTGGAGGCTAAAGTAGCTAAAATTTAGTACAACCTAAGCCATTAGGGTAGATATATAAGATGGTAAAATTCCTTCTTAAGCAGTAAGGTAGATGTAAGATAAAATGTCTTTCTTCATCTCATTCCAGTTGTTTTCTGCAACTTTACTGCCTTTTCCTGTGGTTTTATAATCACAAAGTAAATTAAAAGCAAGAAGACCTTCAGCAAGCACATGATAAAGCATTTCTGTCTGGACGTTGTAGAACAAAAGAACTGCTCTACTGAGTGATTAAAGCAGTGAATAGAGAAAATTCAGATGAATCCTAAGAGGGACTCATGACATGGAAGCAGACAAAAAAAAACACTACAAAGAAGCTTAATTTTACCACATTCCCAAAGATCCTTTTGAGTTTTTTATCATTTCAAAGGCAATTTGAGCCTTATGAAGTGATTTATAAAGCTGGTGGGTTTTTTCATTTGCTTAAAAAGTCTAAAGCAATAAATCCTGGCTCCTAATACTGTGATCTGCTTATTGCATTAGACTGCCAAAATTCTATGTGAAGAGAGAGTGGCTGAGTACTGCAGGGTTACAGTGTTCTGAAGATGAAGGGTGAAATCAGTTCCCTTGGCAGTAAAAGAGTTGTCATTAACTTCAGGGAGGCCAGAATCACCTCAAGAGCTGAACTCAGCTTGGCATCTCAGAAGACCAGAACTGGGAAGTCTGTGTTTTATTCCTCATGGACTAAATGCTATAGATGAAATAAAAAGAATATATTTTTTCCTCTTGCAATGATACAGGCAAAGTCTCTATAGCAAGAAATAGCAATGTCCTCAGAGAGAGGAGGAGAACCTCTGTGTATGCAGGCAGCAAGATTTCAACCTTCACCTGTCTAGTACTCTATGGCCCCATGATCACAGAATCACAGAATAATCAGAGGTGGAAGGGACCCTTGAGGATCATCAGTCCAAACCCTGCCCTGCACAGACATCCCTGACCATCACACCCTGTGCTGAGAGCATTGGCCAAACTCCTCTGGAGCTCTGTCAGCCTTGGGGCTGTGACACTGCCCTGGGAGCTGTTCAGTGCCCAAACACCTCTGGGGAAAGAAGAACCTTTTCCTAATATCCACCTTAAACCTTCCCTGATGCAGCTTCAGACCATTCCCTTGGGTCCTGTGATTCTGTGATACTGATGATCTTTAAGAGAGAAGAGTTTTATTTGTATTCCTCTATATAACCTGGAAAATAACACTGAACTGTGCTTAATTAACACTGAATGTGCAATATCTATGATGATGCCAGGCCATAGAATAACAACTTCTGTTGTGTTTTTATATTCTGGCATAATACATTTGCACATGGTACAGATGTTTTATCTTTTAGAGACCAGAGACTTCTTCATTGGTTAGCTGAATTTCAGAAAATATCAGTCCCCTTTGTCCTTTGATGAACCTTTGGCCAAGAACAACATCATACCGATAATTTTAGCCAATAAAAACAACAGCAGG
>NW_008662281.1:21264-27173 GCF_000695815.1 Acanthisitta chloris
CTTTAATTTTCCAGACTCATCTATGAGATGGTTGGAATACTGACAAGGAGCAGGAGCTGTCACAGGTGATGAAACAGACCTTGTCTCATCATAATTCTTCTCATGTTTTCTGTTTGAGCACTGCATTCCTCTCACACCTGGTGTGTCTTGGATTTCTCTTGTCAGAGGTACATTTAGACAGATTAAACTAGTCTGCTGTTCCTTAATACTTCATTTATATGGGGATTAGATTAGAATCCATTAACCAAATCCACTGTATTACTTTAATATTTCTTAAAACATGCTACACCTCAAAACCCCCCTGAGATATATATTTTTGTTATACATATCTATTAATAATTTAAATATTACTTCGTAATATATATAAACATGCATATGTAAGTACTCTAGCTATATAAATAGATATATATTAAGGTAATAAAAGTATACATAGTTTGTTTGCAAATATTTAACATTTATTAACTGAAGATGAATAAGAAAAGTGGGTTTACTTCCAATTCTTGGGCTGCCATTAACTCTATTTAAAAGTGCATTGTTTGTGGTTACTAAATTTTGGCTTCTAAATGGACCTTTTCTTTATTCATAACAGAGTTCTCTGTCAGAATAGGACAGTTTTTGGCTTGACAAATCCAATTCTTAATCTAGCTAGCCCATGCCATTTCTTTAATAAATGGATCAAACTGAGTCTTAAAAGATCTGGACTCCTTGCTGGTGTCTTCCAGCAGAAGACCATTCTAGAACCTTCTGCTCTAAAAGAGACCTTCTAATTACCTGCTCCAGTTTATTCTGAAGTAATTTATAACCATTTGTTATTGTGCCAGTGCCTTCTTTACTGTTGCACACCCTTTCCAAGGGTGGCCTTGCTTTCTGACTGCCTCATTTTTGAGGCAGTTACTGAACCTCTGTCTACTACTACTTTCAGAAGACAAATTTTCTTTCCTTCACAGCTATCTGAGTGACCATTATCAACACTTTGTCCACTTGCAGTTTACCTCCTTGGCAAACTGGACAGAACAGACTTAGAGGCATGGACATTATGCATGTTGTAAGAACTTTTTAGTAGCCCATCTACATAAAACGAACATGAGATGGCATCCATTTCTGAATTAACTCTTTTCAGATTCCAGTTGGTATGAAATATAATGGCAAATAGCAAATTAGTTGCAAAAAAGCATGGATAGAAGAGAGAACTCTTTGCATGAGTTGGTCTGTTCTTAGTTCTTTTGCTTCTCACTTATCCCAACTACTGCTTGGGATTTACTGATCTTGTAAGGTGCTCTAGTCATTAGAAAGTTATTGAGATAGTTGTATCCTGGCAGACTGAAGACAGAGTTGAATAAATTATTCCAGAACAGCATTTCCAGACATTCTTTTGATTGGTTTTGTTTGGTTTCGTTAACGCCTAATTAATTTTTTTTATAGAGAAAAGTCTTCATTAAAGATCAAGCACATCTCTATAGCTAGTTTAATTTGAGTGTCATTATGATATCCTTTGAAATGCTAACAAAAAATTAGAGCAAAGCCAAGGAATACCAGAGTTAATCTGTGAAATATAGCCATTGTTACTTTTTAAATGGGTGTTTTGTGGTATTTTATCCCTGATTTTTTCCATAAAAATACAAAATACTAATCTCTTGATTGGTTTTGGGGTATGCTTTTGTCAAGAAGAAATTATTTCCAATTAGGGGCCATGCTTTGAAGTAATCTATATAACTAATAGAAAATAGTATAATAATAAAATGATAATAAAAAAAACAGTAGGTGTAGCAATTGCTTTAAAAACTTCATTCTGTTTTTCATTTTACTTCATTTCTTACACTGTGCATAGCTTAAGAAGATCTGAAAGGTCCTCTAGAACCACTCTAATCAATGGTATCTTTCATATGTTTTGTCTTCTTGCCATCTTCCTGGAAAATAACCCTACAGAACTCTTTGGCTGTTTACATTAGGTATTATTCCATTCTGGGATACATCCTGGTTGTGATGGTTTGGGCTGAAGTAGAGTTAGCTTTCTTCAGAGTGGCTAGTGTGGGGCTATGTTTAGGATTTGTGTAAGGCACAGGGTTGATAATTCGGAGATGCCTCTGTTACTGCTGAGCAGAGCTCACACAGAGCCAAGGCCTTTGCTGCTTTCCGTACGGCCACACTGGCAAGGGAGTTGGGGATGCATGGGAGACTGGGAGGAGACACAGCTGGGACAGGTGACCCAAACTGACCAAAAGGATATTCCATACCATAGGACATTATGCTCAGTGTATTAGGTGGGAGGAAGAAGGAGGAAGGAGGGACATCTGGAGTGATGGTGTTTGTCTTCCAAGGAACTCTTCCATGTGATGGTCCCTGCTCTCCTGGAGGTGCTGAACATCTCCTGCCTATGGGAAGCATTGAATTAATTCCTTGTTTTGCTTTGTTTGTGTGTGCAGCTTTTGCTTTCTCTATTAAACTGTCTTTCCTTAACTCATGAGTTTTTCTAGCTTTTACCCTTCTGATTCTCTCACCTATCTTGTCACTGGGGGAGTGTCTGAGCAGCTGTGTGGTTTTTGGTTGCCAGCTGGGGTTAGACCATGACACTGATGCACTTTGACTTAAGAAAAACCAAGGCAAACCCAGCATTCATCCTTCCCCATGTGTAGAATGCACAAATGCTGTTATCAGCCATAGGTTGCAGTATATAACATTGGTGTCTTTTGTGTTTTGTAGAGATAAGTAACTTGTTCAAAAATGATGAGTGTGTACTGAAGAGTCTGTGACTCTGCATTGTATTAACTCTTTTTTTGTTGAGCTATAATAGAAGCTTAATTCCTTCTTCTGTTCTTGACATTTTTATTCTCATTTCCTTCTCCTGGGCGTTACTTATTTTAATGAGATTTTCCTATGTTTCTCTAGCTATCAGCATGTGGCAGCTAAGCCAGGCAGCAGACAACGTATGGCATTGCCAATTAATTTGCTTGATTTGACACAGACACAACAGTATTCTCGACTTCAGTGCCTTCTTCAGAGAATTATTTATGGATGTGTCTTGGATACAATGTCAGATATCTAATGGGGAGTGGAGAAGTTGTTCATTTGAAGAAAACAATGCATGACATGTTATCATTTCTGCTTTACACTGCGAGTGTAAAATACCTAATCTATAGAATTTGAAATTATTTTCTTTAATTATTATTTCATGTGCTGAAAATTATATGTTCATAGTTTGGGTTTATGCATCATTGAATGCATGTTACCCAAAGAGTTCTGGTTATCCAGTAACTTTAAATGCTACTTTCAAAGCAAGATCTTAGAATCATAGAATTTTAGGGGTTGGAATGGACCTTAGATATCATCTAGTGCCAATCCCCTGCCCTGGGCAAGGACACCTCCTACCAGAACATGTTGCTCAAGGCTCATCCAACCTGGCTGTGAACACTGCCAGGGTTGGGGCAGAGTGGCAGGTTAATGGTTGGACTTGATGATCTTAGAGGTCTCCTCCAACCTTGGTGATTCTATGACTATGATTCTTAGTCTCCTATGAAAGAAGATGGGAATGCAACTTTCTAGTGAGAGTTGAGAGCAAAATTCTGTGTAATTCAACATAAACAGGAACAAATGTAATCTTTAAGAAACTTTATACCTTCAGTAGAGTGTCTCTACTGTCTGATTGGCATGGCTACAGATGGAAGTATCTGTGTCTGCACACATATATGCAAAAATATGCACTTGTCAATGCCTTGTGCCTCTGTGCCCTCACTTAAATGCCATAATATTTGATTGCTAATATAAATTTAATTCAGAACAATAACTACTCAGTGTTACCTTTAAAGAAATCAATGAGTCAACTTCATTAAGCAGGATATGGAAGGGTAATACATTCCACACACTAAAAGAAGAATAGTGAAGGGCTGAGGAGCTCCCTCCTGTTCTTCCTCTGTGTATGAGTAGCTGCTGCATCAGGGGGAATAGTGAAGGGGTGAGGAGCTCCCTCCTGTTTTCCCCTGTGTATGAGTAGCTGCTGCATCAGGGTGCAGCAGCTCACATATTTTTCAGACAGAGAAAATAGCTCACAGGCTTTTCAAATAAAGTTGTACTCTGTCTTGTATCCAGGCCAGGGCCTATACATTGAATAAATCATCAGAAGTGTATTCCAGTTCTTTTAAAGAGAGCACAGTAGTGCTCTCTATTTTTTATTGATTGCATTTGCAGGGGAAAATTGAATCCATTCTTTGTCAAGGTCCCTAAACCTCATGTCATAAAGAAGAAGGAAAAAAAAAAAAGGGAGAAGATGGATGGAGTTCAGTGGAATTAGCTGGAAAGAATGATGTTTCCTATTGTGTGATGATAAATTTTATTTTTTCATCTTGCCTATATCAAGTGAAAGGTAGCAGCTGAAGTACTTTGAAGTAGTAATCTTCAAAGGCTTCTTTTAGCAGACCTGGAAATAAGCTTATGGGAGAGTTGTCTCCAACTAGATTCTCTGCCAGTTATCAGTCAAAAGCTCTTTCCTGTTTGGAAGGTAAATCAAAAGAGAAGCAAGTGGATATGCAGCATCTCAGTAGATGTGGCTGCAACACCTCTAAACATTTTATTTTAGTAACATGCAATTTTTAATAACAGAAAATCAATTGAATTTTTATTATATTGGCAATGTCAATATAAATTATCTCTAAATTAGAGTATTCTGACAGGTGCTGTGGTCTCCTCTATGAGCTGGTGAAAGCAGCACTGCATTGATTTTTAGGTGTAAATTGAGAATCAGGGTAGTTTATCAGGAACCATTTGAAGAAGAGTTTTGGGCTGATTATGACTGGTTTATGGTTCTGCTTACTTTTCTTTGAGGAGCTTCAAATCCATTGCTGTAGGCTTTAAACCTGAGCCCAGTGGTATTGGTTTGAAATTGCCAATTACTAGAGATATTGCATTAAAAAAAAAAAAAGGAAAAAAAAACAGGACTTGAGTTGCAGCTTGGTTTTTTGGAGTGCAGGCTGTGTGCTTTAACAGAAGGAAAACACTAATACAAGTTGTGGAAAAATCCTTAAAGAAATAAATTCTTAAAACTAAAATTCCCAGCATCCTTTTCTCAATCACAAATTACTGGATTAGTTGACTTAAATGTGAGTGTATTCCCTATCAAGTATAGAATGAAAAATAAAATCCCCAAACAAACAAAAAACTCTGAAGTGAGAAAGTTTCAATTACAAAAAGCAAACTGCTCCAGGAGGGATTGCTTTAATTATCACACAATGAGATATTTGGGTGTCAGTCCCATCAAATAAACTGTGTCTCCATTTCAAGCCAAATGTTTTGCCATAATGAGAAAGTGAACTAAGAGGAAGATGATATATTTTGAAACTTACATGTGTGCTATTACAGTTTGTTGCTGAAATGAGATTTGGGCACTTAACTGTGTATTTCTGCAGTGCAGGAAGATCTGTTTTTCACTGCCTGAAAACATATATATTATGTACTTCTAGTAGCCTTTCCCCAGATTGATTTCATTTTACTTCTGTTAGGATGTTCTGTTCTCGTTGCTTTTCTGGAATTCCACATTATTTATTTAATTTGTTTAGTTCCAACTTCATGTGTTGGGTTGTTTGTGTGGATTTTTTTCCTTTTCTGCTTGGATTTTTTTTAGGCTGTTAATTTGTCTCTGGAGCAAAGTTATAGAGGAGCAGAAGAAAGGGGAAAGTGGGGCGTAAATAATATCATAAAACTCTTTATTCCAGCTATAAAGCATCACTTACCAGCAAATATTAGAAAAAAAAGATCTAGTACACTTTATTTCTTCCTTTATAGCCTAATCTCAATGAGACTGATAAGGCTCTGAAATTATTGGTTTCTATATGTGCATTTAGCACGTCAGCATTTAGTTATTTTACTATTTGTAGATTATCTCCTTAGTGTCTCATTTGTGGGTTTTTCATATATACATA
>NW_008662282.1:0-11427 GCF_000695815.1 Acanthisitta chloris
TGCCCTCCAGCCACTCTGTCCCCAGCCAAATTCAAGCAGAGAATTTATGTATTTGGAAGTTATAGCAGGTGTAAGAACCTTAGCTTTACTAATAACTTGAAAATCTTTTGCTTGTGATCTTTAGCTTTGAAATGTTAAAGGCAGACCGGCTTTCCCCTCTCAACTTCACAGTAAATAATGAATGACACACATTTGTGGTTATTTCTGTCTGAGATCTCTCTGTCATGAAACCTACCCCTTTCATTACCCAGAATTTACTGCTGGTCACTTGCTATTGCAGGAAAATAGATGCTTCTGTTTCATTTCTGCTTACTTCAGTTGAAGCTGATGCACTAATTACTTCTTAAACAAAAGGGACATTTTGTATTCAAGTATCAATTAGAAGAGCAGAGGATTCAAGGATTTAAACTTAGCAGCATGCAGGAATGTTGAGACAAGCAGTTTGAATTTTGTCCATACTCTTCTCACATATCAGTTCAAATATTTTCACAATTTTTGCATCATTTGCAAAATATGTAGACCTGCGGTTTGCCTGTGATCACTTGCTCTGAAAAGGAGGAAATAGATAATAAGAGCTAGCTAAGTATGCAGATAAAGATTTTAGAAAATTTGGCTTCTAGTCTTAACTGGCACTGATTTTGTCAATGTCTCTAGGTGAAGTTCTTTAGTAGGGACACCATTTGCACATATGTTCAGAGACTAAAAATGAAGATTTTCAAGAAAAACTGGCTAAATAAACACCTATGCCTTATCTTCTGTTTGTCTCAAATTTCTTGACTCTAATAATAGTCATCTTCACTGAATTGACACAAAGATTTATATGTTCATGTTTTGAAAAGGATTTTAGAGGTCTTAATTTTGAATAAATCAAAGGAATCAGCAATATTCCAGTCTCAGAAAAGTGGGAGACCATGGAAAATGAATTGCTGCTAATAGGAGAGCATAGGAGTGAGGGTAAAAACTGGTCTGAAAGCAAAGGTCTGTGCAAGAGACTTAACAACAGTCTGGGGTGCAAAGGCTCAGATGGAACTCACGTGCTCACAGCCTCTGATGCAAACCACCTCAGCATGCAGCCAGCCAATAGTCTCATGTGCTGCAGCAGCACACACTCCCTCCTTTCTCACCACAGTAGGAAGAACCCACCTGTACCACCATACCTGCTCATGTCTTTTTCCATCTCTCTCCCTGTATCATTCATCCTTCTCAAATTATACAACTAACTCTGCCTTTCTCCTCCTTGCTTCATGCCACAGAGCCCTTGCCTACAGCAGTAACTTCCTTTAGTTGAATTTATCTGGTTGAATCTTCCATATATACAGTGACTGCTGCTTTCAATAATGACTTTTAGAGTGTGGTGGAGCCTTGGTGTGGTGTCATAGACAGGTCTTCATCCAGAATTTTCAGTACTGGGAGAATTCTTGAATACAGGTTTAACATCTCTTCATGGGTATTAAAACTGCAATAATGATGACAGCTGGAGGAGGAGATATCCACATGTGTCTGAATCTGTCCTGCTGGCAGTTCTCTGCAATGCCCTTTCCTTGCAATGAGCCCTTTCTATGTTCACAGGATATGACCACGCTACAGGCTCAACATGGACCTTTTCCATGTGTTTGTGGAAAATGCTATTTCATTTTGTGTGCTGACAAGAAAAATAGCATTTTGCCTGGTTGTCATAAACCCTATGTGACCTTGCCTGCAATGTGTCTGGCATGGAGAATGACTAAAATGTGGGTTTTCTTAGGAACTCCATTATGTCAACATTTCCTGGTTGCAATAGTCATGAGGTTTCTCTTTCACTGGAACATGACACATTGGGCAATTTGGCCTCTTGCTGGGCAGTATGGAAAGGAGAGGCTACAAGCTACACTAAATCCCCTGTTGCAGATTCCCTCTGTTTTTCACACCTGCAGTGTTTTGTTTTCCCTGTGTGTCATGGCAAAGACTAAGGATGACTGTCTACATGCTGTTAGCTTTTTCTGAAGCTTGCACTGCTTTGCAGTATTCTGACTTGACATGACATTTGCAGAGTTGTTGTTGCAATTTGAAGGGCAAAATTGGAGAAAAAGAAACCAATTTTTGTAAGAGTGGGTCATTTCATGTATGTAGTCTGTTCATTAAAAATGCCAACAAGAAAAGTTTTATTGGTATTTTTGAACTGGGCTGCTGTTGATGGTATTTGTTCTCTCTTCCCATCCAGGAAAAACGAGTTCTAAATTTCATTCCAAAAGCACAAGAAATTGTCAGTGCTTCTTTTGTTTTAATTTATGAGTTTTTTTCCCAAAGACAATTTCCATTTTCCTGTGTTAGTTGTCCAGAAACATGTGTTCTGGGGCTACCAGGCCCTGTCTGTGCAGTTCTGGTGTTCCACTGGAAGGTGCTCATGGAGAGAAAAGGTTTCACATCATTTGTGTTAGCCTCAGAAGGAAGATAGAAAAGCTGGATGTAATCCAAAGTTAAGTCAAGAGACTTGCAGGCAGCAATACGTTACAGTGGTGTGTTCTACCCTGCTGTGCTGTGTATCTGCTGGAGCAGATTTAGGGGCCATAGTGTGATTTGTAGATTCCAGCTATTGTAATAATAAAATCCAAAGATCGCAACTAGAGATTCATTGGACTAAGAGTTCAGTTTGGTGATTACAGCTATGCTTGTAAATCAAGAATTTTTTAATGGCACAGAGACCAACCATCTTAGAAAAGCCCAAGGCTTTTTGTTGTATTGGACCAAAACCTTGCTGAGGATGATTCTGATGATCTAACACTATTGAGTGCCACTGCCTAGGGACATCCTGCAGTGCTGTCCAATTCCTTTGCAATGGTCTACCTGGCATGACCTATATTCCCTGTACTTCAGCGCAGTGCTAACCACCAGTATGCACTGGAGCAGCACAAGGTAGGACCACTTCACATCACTTTTTTGGGCAATGTTTGAGCTCCTGGACCCTATGTTGAAGTAAGTACATGAACTCCAAAATCTTAAGCCTCTTTGAAAAGGGAGATTTTTCCCATGTGCCCTGGAAGATTTTGGTGGAGGAGATGACAACACAGGAACAGCAGTGCCCTGTGGTATGCAGCTGTATATTCCACTGATCTGGTATTGCATGTCCCAGTGAGAAATTGCCCCATCTTCTGTGGGACTGCAATGTTCCCAGAGAGATTTTCATATATAAAATCAAACTGGGACATTGTTCATTGTCAAAAAAGAGAAAAGACTGTTCACACTAGCAAAATACAGAGTCAAAATGCTTAAACTGATAACAGATGATAAGAGAATATATAATCACTGTGGCTTCACAGTCATGTAGAACTTCTGTCAATGAGTTTTTCCAACCAACCTTTCAGAAATACATGTGTTCCATATGTTCCTTGGTTTCCTGATTCCCTTCACACTGAACTGTTCTGCAATACATGAAGGGAATAATTTTTGTGCTTTCATATTTGTTAAGCAAGCCATTAACAGTCAGGCATGCTCTAATGGACATTCAGCGTGAAGGAAAGAGGAGAGGAATGAGTGATCAGAGTGGTTTTCATGACCTCAGCATTGAGAATGACGAGTGACTTATATCCTATTTGTGAAAGGTTTGACGTCTGGGGAAACTGAGTCCTGTGGAACTCCTTGTTTTTATGGAAAAAAAATCCCAAACAAAACCAAACCAGCTGATCCACTGAAAATAAACAGGAATTTGAGATTATGACCACAGGTATTCAGTATCTGACACCAAATGCTGAGTAAGCTTGAAAAGATTTCTTTGCCAGCAAACAGGAATTGTTTAGTAATCTAATGGCTTAGCTGTGGTATATATATTTTTTTAAATGTGAAAATTCTTGAGGTTAGTTTGTCTCCTGAAAAAGAGACCTGATCCTACAGTTACTACACATCGCAAGTGCTGCTGAGGCTGCCTACACTAAATTCAGTTTCTCAGCAATGTGCACTGTAACCTGCCAGGTTTAGAGTAATTTTGCTCAGGTAGAAGGAAACTGCTAGAGTGACACCCTGAAGAAACAAGGAAAGGTTGATCTTTCAGCTGCACGGAACTGAACTGAATGACTGAGTACATCTGTACTATGATCTAACAGTTCTGGTCATAGAAATGAGGACCCACATTTAAAAATGAAGACCCTAAGACAGTTCTTCACTTCCTGGGGAATCTGGATTTTTTCACCTCAGTGGAAAAATCTGATTTATATACATGTAGTTCCTGATTCCATACTAGCTATTCAGTCCTTAAATAGGGACAGAATTTTAAAGGCAGGTTTTAAATGGTGTTTTTAGTGGTGGCTGCCTCACCTCTGGTGGTGTTCAAGGCCAGGCTGGAGACCCTAAGACAGTTCTTCACTTCCTGGGGAATCTGGATTTTTTCACCTCAGTGGAAAAATCTGATTTATATACATGTAGTTCCTGATTCCATACTAGCTATTCAGTCCTTAAATAGGGACAGAATTTTAAAGGCAGGTTTTAAATGGTGTTTTTAGTGGTGGCTGCCTCACCTCTGGTGGTGTTCAAGGCCAGGCTGGATGAGGCCTTGAGCAACCCAACCCAGTGAGGAAGTGTCCCTGCCCATGGCAGGGGGGGTTTGGGACTAGGTGATCTGTAAGATCCATTCCAACCCCTAAAATTCTATGATTCAATGAAATGGTCGAAACTATTAGTGCAGATGACCACATCATTTTAGTGTAACCAGGAACCTAGGAGTGATGTTTGGACAGCCTGGTGTAGAGGTTCCAATGATTTAAAATTATTTCATGGAGCTGGATGAATTAGTTAATTATGAGTAATTAATCTGATCATTGTTGAAGTTTCTCTGCATATAAATAATACATCTTTTTTAAAATTAAAATTGGTATTCATCCTGCCTTTACATTTAACAAGGCTCAGAATTTGGCCCTGCATGCGTTCTGAGTTTCAAAAGGTGTGAGGAAAAGATCTTTTATCACATTGGCTGCCTAAATTGGTTTTCCTTCCTTCTTCAGTTGTGTTATTTTGAGGTAGTGCAAACAAAAAAATTCCACAAGTTCCAAAGTGAAAGAAAGAAGCGAGACCACAAAAGTTCCTTGTCCAAATATTAGGTCATGAGATTTCATGCTGTTTTATGCATTAAAAGCTAAAATATAGGGAAAGCATCCATTTCTGTATGCAGTTGCCTATATTAAGCAATGTTTCACAAAAGCACTCTTCATCCTTTTCTGTTTCTCTGCAGTTACAGCGCCATTGAATTAATTGATAAATCACTTCCTTGGGCCCTTTTATAAAATTGGGGCTGCTTTCAGGGAAAAATTAGGTGTTAAAAAAGTTCTATCTGAAATGACAGAAATTGATTCTATTTGATTTCTTTGTCTGCAGATCTCACTAGCCTTTTCCACTGCATAGAAACATACAGCTCATTTAGAGGGAATTTAAGCCTGCCAACAGTTGGCTTGCTTTTCTGTTGCTATTTGTGAATCTCATGGAAATAGTCCACAGATCATAAATTAAAAATGGTAAACCAGGGAACAGCATTGTAAAATGCTTGAAATTTACTTCTGTCATTTCATCTGTAGGATATAATGTCTAAAATGAGGAAAAGAGTGCTTACTGTGTAATTCTTGTCACCAGTAAAGCTAAGGTGCTAATCCAGGAAAACTGAAATAGTCTTACACTGAATGCTACTTCCTTGACATTCAGGAAATTAGCCACCACTAGTGATTATTCCTCCAAAACTCCACTATAAACCATATTCTGGATCATTGCACTTAAAAATCAGGTCATGAGCTGCCTGTCAAAAGTAGAAATGTTTTCAGCTGTTGTTGGGTAGTCCCCAGTCTTGCAAATATCTCTGTACATCTGTGCTCTCCTGGGACTATTTTCATTACACCAAATAATCCAATTAATCCATTATCTGCACTTAGCCTTTATCAAGACAAAGTGACATATCGATTTACCAGCATTAGACAAATTGACAAAGCAGAGGGTGCCATTTGAATGCTAGTATTCCCCTGAAGTCATGTTATTTCTAAGATTCATGAGGCCTTTCTTAGCTGAGACTCATTTCCTTCTGAGTAGACAGACTCATTTACAGAAAATATGTTGCACATGGCAGAGACATAGCATGTTTTAAAAATTTCTCACTTGGGTGTCAGTTTTAAGACATTTTGCTGTGTAGTTACCACTGATAGTCTAAGAAATTGTGCCTTTTCTTCCATGTTATTACCAATTTGTTAAGAAGCCCTGTGCACACCCAGTACATGTATGATTTATATACTTATGAAGAGTGGGATTATTCCAGCAGCAATTTAGGAAGGTAGGTATGTACTAAGCACCATACTGGTGCTAAAATTCATCTACCCCAGTCCACCAGTGGCCAATATTGGATACCTACCCAAAACGTAAATCAAGACAAGATGTATACATAATATTTGTTCATATGCTCCTAATATCTATGGTGGCTTTCTCTGCCACAGTTTTGTTTAGTTGTTTCTTAAATGTATCTGATTTTTTTTGCATAGGTTCCTGTAGTGTGAGACTAGGAGTACTTTGTTCAGACATCGAAAAAGAGAACAGTCTAATCCCAAATACCTCTAGAGTATTCATGAGCTTATCAATGTCTCTAATAGCTCTACTGATTTCAGTCCAAGTCTATATGGTTCTTCTGTATTTTCAGACAACTGAGTCCATTAAAGATCTTATTCATAGGATAGCACTCTTTGTCTAAATGCATTTTGAATGCATTTAGAGGGTGTGCCACCCTCAAAGCAGGTAGTCCTGGCCATAGCTAAACAATGGAGACACAGTAATTCACAAAGACATAAATTTAAGTGGTTTATCCCCTGGGGAGTCCCTGTAAAAGAAAATGTATTTACTGATAGAAATGCCTTACTGTCTAACCCCAGTTGTCTGACTTGCTTTGCAAAACAATCCCTCAAGTCTCCAAATGTAGCTGTAAAGAATGCCTTGCTCAGCTGCTAAGCTCATATTAAAATTGGCAGAAAACATGCATTGCTACCATTTTTCAACGGAGCTTGAATACTAAGCAGAGTTCCAGGGACACCAGTATTGAGCACAAGACCACTGCCAGCAGTAAACTCATATTAAGAACGGTAGCTGAAATATTTATTCACAAGCACAACTGCAGCCTACACATGGTTGCTCTCTGCACATACATTTCCAATGGCATGGAAATTACTTGTTTCCTGCTTGGTGTTATTTCTGCTTCAGTTGCTTGGCTCTTGCTTGCACTCCTGGAGCCAGGCTACCAAGGAAACAAAGACCAACTCGAGGTCTTGGAGACAGATGTGCTCTTGTCAGTCTGATCGATGAGCAAGGTGGAAGGCAAAGCAACTGTCATGTGCTGTGGCTCACAAAGCCTTCATTTATCGTGTTACCTCCAAAAGATGAACGAGGTCTTGAGTCAAAGTGAATCTTCTAATTTAATTATCCAATGCCCCAGATGGTGAAGACCTTAAAAGCCCAGACCAGGCAAAGAAGATATAATCTGAATGGAAATCTGGTTCACAGTGCACATTAACTTATGCACCTTTCTGAAGTTTGCACTATTTATGACCCAATCTGCTATTTTTAATGTCTAAGATAAACATCTATATCTATATCTGGGACTGAGCAGATAATATAGGAAGCCCTTATGCAGCTGTCCTTGGCAATGGGAGGAAGCAAGACCAGGATGCAATAAGGCTAGGGATGTGGTGAGGCTGGGGATGCAGTGAGGATGGGGATATGCTGAGGCTAGGGGTGTGCTGAGATTGGTATGCAGTGAGCCTTGGGATATGCTGAGGCTGGGGTTATGTTGAGCCTGGGGATGTGCTGAGTCTGGGGATATGATGTGGCCAGCATTGCTTTGTCCAGTGGCACACCCTGCACAGGACAGCACAGCCTGGCTCTGTCCTGGCTGCAACCCAGCCATCTGAGAAGCTGTAGACCCTGCCTGTGGTTTTCCCTTGAGAGCCCTTCTGGGATATCCATCTTCTCTGCAATGGTCACGTGTCACCTTGTGCCTCTGATTTTGTGCCTCTGATCTGCATGAGAAATTTTGTAGGGTCAAGATGGTAGTCTGAACCCTTTGAAAAGTTTGTGGCCCTGTCCTACAAAGAATTCAATACACTTATGGCTGTATCCTGACACCAGGGCAGTGGCTGCTTGTATGCCATCATGCTCAAAAACTAGGAAGATCTAGTAGGCCCTGTAGGATATGAAAGTAGACAATGAGTATTCGTGTCTTACTGCAAGGAAACTGAGTCAGGGAACAGACGGGGCACGTCATCTTATTTGATTATATCACCATTCCTGACAATTTCCTCCGGACATTTACCGTCCAGAAAGCTAAAAAAAACCCCAAAACGATCCTCATTTATCACATTTGTTTATCTCCAGCTTCCTGCCACAGAAACTATTGCTGTTTGAGTGTGCTTAGTTAATAATATTATCCAAATTTCTGCATAGATTTTTTTGGTTAATGTTTGTTGTCTATGCATCATTCACTTCCAATGACACCAACAACAAACATAAAATAGTAGCTCTTATAAATACAAAGTAATGTAATGTAAATCAAATTTCTAACAGTGTGATGTGAAACATTAAAATTGCACAAGTTGAAAGAAGAATGACACAACTCAAAAAATATATCAGACAGCAGTCAGATAGGGGAAGGAAGATTCTCCAGGGATTATAATAGGGCACTGCAAATTAGTCCATCAGAAAGTCTGTAGTGGAAAGGAGAAATCCTGAGCTACAAAAGTAAACATGCTTTCTAGCTAGTGACTCAAAAGGTCTCTAGAACCTTGTAGTTCATTTAATCCCTCTGTTTATTTTTTTCCAGAATGGTAGGAAAAGGTACAAAATAATTTTTCCCATTGAATGAAATATTTCAGAGTGCTGCATTTTGGATGATTTTAGCTTGTAAAAAATTAAATGCTATATGTTAAAAAGTACTGCTGTTGCATGCAGGTGCCGGGTGAAAGTGGACACATTGCAGTACTTTACACAGACTGTTTTCCTTCGAGAAATACGCTTCTCTTGGTTATGGTGAACTTACTGTGAGGTGCTTAAATATTGGCCAAATATCACATCAACATGTAAAAAGTTTCAGACTGGTTCATATCATTCCCACAATCTCTGGAGCAAGGTTTCTGTAGAGTCATGACACATATATCAAACATACTCTCTAAAGAGTAATCCAATTGTATAGGCGTGCCTTCAGATCAGAGATTTTGGGAAAGGGAATGAATGGCTTTTGAAAAGCACTGGATGGCACCTGAGATGGGGTTATTTCATACTTCTATGTCTGAAAACATGCTAATGCTTTTTCAATCCACCTGCATGGTATGAAAAACTGCCATATAGATTAAAATACAACAGAAGGTTCAGCTTAAACAATAAAGACCAGAAAATTAAACACTTGGACTCTGTCTCTAAATCATTCATTAAAACACTGCACAACAACAATGCCTTCTCCATTAGATGCATTGTGTGTGACAGGCCACCTCTGGAGTGTGAAGTTTTTACATACCAAAAGAAGTAGTAAAGAATGGTCTTTGGCATGAAGGTGTTTTGAGTATTTTTAAAAGCATACCTGAGCCCTAATCTGGTGCAATCACTTCACAGTCTGCTCTTTGTACGTGTTCAGTATGAAATCTGAAGGCTATGATTCTAACAGTGGTTATGGAAGGATAAATTAATTCCCAGTGGGGGTTTGGGTTCAAGACGCAAAACATGGGAAAGCAAAAGGACATCCACTTTCACTCAATGGCATTTTCCTGCATTCAGGACTTCTCTGGCATAGAGTTAAGCCATCAGCAACTGAAGTTTTCCAGTTGCACTCCCAGTTACAGAGCAGTGATTCTACAACACTGCAAAGTCGTAAATACTGGATGACACTTGAAATCCTGTCCAGTTCATGACTCTTCCCCTAATGGGAAGCCAGCCAGTCCCTTTAGTTCAGCCTGTTTCAATGCACAGACATTTACATTCTTTTTCTGACTGGGTACAGACCCCTTAAACACTTTGGGATGGGTTTTATCTTATAGGCCTTCTCAGCAGACCTGCTGAGTGCATTCGTAGTTGCTTGTAGCTGTCTAGTGTTTGTGCATCTGTCCTACTAAAGACTACATCCTACTGAACTCACTGGGAATCTGACTAATGGCAGAACAGGATTTGATCAGACCCTTGATTTGCAATAAAAGCAATTTAAAAAAACATGAAGTTTACTAAATTTTCATTACAAGTATCTGTTGTGGGTGGAGAATATTGCAATTTTAGCCTGTATTAATATATTTTGTGTTTACTTCCCCATTCTTTCTTTTGTTTCAGCTGCTTCCTTGTGAATATGCAGAGCTGCAAGTGTTTAAAAAGCACAAGAGAACGGACAGCTGCAGTTTCTCATTAATTTTGTTATAGACAGTAATATCCTTTTGACCAGACTCTCTTCACAATCTTGATAAAATTTTATATTACTTCTACAAAACTTTGTAGGATTTTACAGGAAGCGCCACAAATCACTGACAAGGGCTGAATCCTGTAGGACAGAGCTGTTGCTTGCTGTGCAAAATGTCTAACATAAATTCTCTCTGTTACAGTACCAGGGTATCCAAGAGCAATAATATTAACCATACACTATAAAAGTGTTTCACACTCTGTCTCTAAGGCAAACAGTAAGCCTGTATAGAAGCTTTTATAAAATCTGTGGGATTTAATGGAGCTTTCTCTTTTTTGCAGTCCCAGTGAAGTGAGGCAGCAGGGATTAAACTCTGCAACTCCGAAATGTGTAATCAAATGACAGAAAAGAGTTTTTCTTAAATTCAGGTAGCCCTGTTTCACATAGGTGTGATTTAACTTGCAGTTACCACGCAGAGTACAAGAGAGCTTGCTAGAGTAGTTACTAATATTCTCTTTTGGTTTATGTGCACTCTACATTCTTTCATTTATTTCATTCTGTTCCACCTATACTTTTGATATTCACCAGCCAGGAAACAGGTGAGTGTACCAAATAGGCAGAAGATTATGCAGAGAGGTAGACGAGAAATGCATAGAAAGTAATTACTCTCTCCTTAGAGAGTAATGCATGCACTCTACTAGCAGCCTACCTGCAGCAAAGTCACTGTAAGTTTGATGTGGTTTGATTAATTTCTCTAACTCCAGGCAGGCACAGCTTTGACTGGGGCCGGGACAAAACTGGAAACAGAGTACTGAACCTTTTAGTTGAGAAGCAGAGTCCTGGGCCTGAGTTCAGTTTCCTCACATGTCTACTGACCATGTAAAGGCACAAAGAGGTCACCTTGAACAGAGCCTGGGTTTTACCATCAGTTTAGAATGGCAAAATATGTCCCTGCTAGCTTAGAGATGGTCAGAGAGGCACTGCCATCCCTCCTGGTGGCTTTGTCTTCCTCTTGCCCCACTTACTCCCATGTTCTGCACCCAGTTGGGCACTGATTTTCTATTGTA
>NW_008662282.1:11466-24808 GCF_000695815.1 Acanthisitta chloris
TTGTTATAATCAAATGAGCACACTGTTTATGGCTGAAACTTTTCTTGTTTCTAGATGTTTCAATGAATCACATTCAAATATTACAGGTTTCTGAGTAGACAATTGGCTAAAGTCTGGAGGAAAACAAGGAATACGTAGATGTACATAGGAAGTTGATAGAAAGAGGAAGGAAAAAAGAGCTAAAATAAGCATGGGGTGAACAAGGAGGAAATAATATGAAGTTGTGTGTAGATAACAGAATGCCTCAAGAGTAAACAGGAAGAATAATACCGGCAGGAAAATGGCAAGCACCAAAATGTAATGGAAAAAGGTCACTGCTGAGTGTCTGTAAGCAAAAGCACACAAACATGAAATCTGTAGATAGTGGTAAAAGCATGTCATGGCTGTCTGTCAAAGACTGATATTTTTTTTACTGCATATTATCACAATAGAGGGAAATGAATACTGCTCCACCAGTAACATCTACATACCATCAAGTTTTTCTTCTAATCCTATTTCCTTTGTGTACTAGAAAGAACTACAGTTAGTGACAAGGTCAGCATCTCTCAGACTGTGAGCAAAACCACTTCACATGTAGTCATGAAGTACACAGGTTTCAGGCCTTGCTGATGAGACCGTGGGACATTCCTGGAAGTGTGCAGTCCATTTATGAAGTGCTAGGAGAAGGTTAAGCTGCCATTTTGGGCCCTGTGGTAATTAAAGGCTAGGATGGGCACTCAGCACTGTAACCTTCACAAGTTATAGTGTTCACAGGTGAACAAGGTGTATGAAGGCACATAAGGGACTAATACAGCGGAAGGTTTCATTTGTTATGAAGTCGTGTTACCACTGCAGGAGTAACCTGCAAGTTATATCTCTATGCGATCATACAACAACCTCCAGGATGGCATTGAGCAAGTACTTGAAGAGTTCAGGTTGGGAGAAGAAATTAAGGGAAAAATTTCCAGTCTACAAAAAACATTACATAAAGTAAAGCTGACAGCATTCTACCTAACTTCTAATTTAACCAGGAAAGGAGAGAGAACAAACCTATGATTTCAAAAAGTACTACAAAAATTTAAATTACCACAGGTGGCAAGAGACTGATTTTTTCCCCTTCATATATACTCGGGATGCCTTCACATAAGCTAGCTAATTTAGGACATCAAGATTGCAGGCCGCAGTGGACATGCATTGGTGGAGTTCGTAGTCCTGAGGGATATGGGTCAGGTAAGGAGCAGAGTCAGGACCCTGAACTTTAGGAAAGAAAAATTCCAGCAATTCAAGGAGATAGACAAAAGGATCTCCTGGGAGACTGCCCTTAGGGACAAGGGAGCAGAATAGAGCTGGAAAATCTTTAAGGAAGTCTTCCATAGAGTACAAGAGCTAGCAGGAGCAAGAAATTGGGCAAGGAAGCTGAGAGACTGGCATGGTTGAAAAGAGACAAAGTTTGGTTGTGTAGGGATGGGGTGGGGAAGGCCGAGATGCAACTGGAACTGAACCTGGCAAGGGATGCAAAGAATGACAAAGGTTTCTACAGGTATGTAAACCAAAAAATGAAGGTAAAAGAATGTGTACCAGCCCTGATAAACAAGGCTGGAAAACTGGTAACAACAGATGAGGAGAAGGTTGAGGTACTCACCATTTATTTTGCCTCACTCTTCAATGGCAACATCTCTTACCACACCTCTCAAGTGGATGGTAACCACTGGCCTATTAGTCTCACCTGTGTGCCTCGGAATATCATGGAACAGCTCCTTCTAGAAGCTATGTTAATGTACATGGAGAACAGGAAGGTGATTTGAAACAATCAGCAACTTCACTAAGGGCAAGTCCTGCCTAACTTACCTGGCGGACTTCTATGATGGAGTGACTACATTGGCATAAAGGGAAGGGCTACAGATGTCATTTATCTGGACTTGTGTAAAGCCTTTGACATGGTCCCCCACAGCATCCTTCTCTCTAAAGTTGTAAAGATATTGATTTGATATTTACTGTTCAGTAGATAAGAAATTTGTTGAATGGTTGCATCCAGAGTGTAGTGGTCAATGACTCAGAGTCCCGATGGACACCAGTGATAAGTAGTGTACCTCAGGGATCCTTGTTTGCACCAGTACTTTTTAATGTCATTAATGACATAGACAAAGGGATCAAGACATTCTCAAGCAAATTTTCAGAGGACCTCAAGCTGAGTGGTGCTGTTGACACACCTGAAGGATGGGATGCCATCCAGAGGGACATGGACAAGCTTAAGAAGTGGGCCATGGGAATCTCATGAGGTTTAACAAAATCAAGTGCAAGGTGCTACACCTGGGTTGGGGCAACCCCCACTGTCAATACAGGCTGGGAGATAAAGGGATAGAGAGCAGCCCTGCCGAGAAGGACTTGGGGCTGCTGGTGGGTAAGAAGCTGCACATGAACCAGCAATGTGCACTTGCAGCCCAGAAAGCCAACCATATTCTGGTCTACATCCAAAGCAGCATGGCCAGCAGTTCAAGGGAAGGAATTCTGCCCCTCTACTTTTCCTCCACGATACCCCACCTGGAGTGCTGCATCCATCTCTGGGGTCTTCAGTACAGGAAGGACTGCAACCTGTTGGAGTGGGTATAGAGAAGGCCACAAAGGTGATTAGAGGGGCGGAGCACCTCCCTATGAAGAAAGTCTGAGAGAACTGGCATTGTTCAGCCTGGAGAAAAGGAGGCTTCAGGGTGACCTAATTGTGACCTTTCAGTCCAGAAGGAGACTATAAGACAGATGGATAGAGACTATTTACAAGAGCATGTAGTGACAGAACAGTATAAGGGAGAATAGCCTTGAACTGAAAGAGAGGTAATTTAGATTAGATATTAGGTAGAAGTTTTTTAATGTGAGGGTGAAAGGACACTGGAACAGGTTGTGGATGTCCCAACCCTGGCAATGTTCAAAGCCAGATTGGATAAAACCTTAAGCAATCTGGTCTAGTGGGAGCTGTCCCTGCCTCATGCTGGGGTTGGAACTAGGTGATCTTTAAGGTCCCTTTCAGCCCAAACCATTCTATGATTCTGTGATCTGCTATATATCATTTATTATCATTCTATCTAAAGGATGACATTTAAGAAGCAGTTGATTTCCCCTGTGAGGAATAAGAATGCAAGAAGCAAATCCAAGAGTTTATGACAGTGAGTTGTCTCAATTGAATGGGCATGATTTGAAGCACACAGATCTACTCCTGTAGCAAGAACAAACACTTAGAAATATGTTCGAATGAGGGTCTGAAGTGCTTCTGGTCCCTTACAAGCAGAATAGAAGTGGCTGAGGGACTACTATATATTTATTTTTTAATCTATTTGCCATTCAGCCAGTTTCCTCCAGGTCTACTATCAACAATAAGCATAAACCAGCTAAGGTAGGATGCTTAACACTCACCTTGCCTGGAGGCAGACTGCTTCATGCTTGTTAGAGCCATGGCCTTCTCTATGGAACTGCCCTTGCAACACACTCCTGGAAAAGAAGTGCACAAGCTGTAGCTGTCTAAGTTGTAGGCAAAGGATTTTCCCTGCTGCCTGCAGTGAGGTACAGAACAGATCACTCTCAAAAAAAGAAAAATGAGATGTGGGTAAGAGGCACAAGTTGACTGGCAGCTTGACACACGGCTGGAAGATATAATGACATCAGTCTTTGTTCCCAAGAAGTCAATAGGTCACAGATGTTGGATGTGAATCTAGATTTCCCCAGGGAGCAAAATGAAATGATGAATCAAACTGAGTTCACAGCAAAGAAATTAAAACTATGGGGCCAAGCAACAACACCTTGGATCAAAATGCACATAGGAAAGAGCTGTTTCCATAGGGGAAATGTGAGCTGGATGGACCCTGAAAGTGCAGCAAGAATCTAAGACAATATCCATAATTTAGAATAGGCTCCAGAGAAGCTTAGCTTGCACCAGATGATGATATGCTCTATGGTCTTTAAAAGAGAAATTTTCTGCCCAGGCAACTAAAATGTAACCGCATAGCAATACACCACCTTGAAAATATACTCTGTATGTGCTAATTCTTTGGTGAATAGAAGGGCCTGTGTCAGGGCTCAAATATGATATATATGCTAGAAATTATGGAGACTAAAAGACTTATTCAAATTCATTTCTATTATATGAAGATGAAAAAGTTGACTCAAGCTCTAGCTAGTTGCACAATATCTGGTTTGCTCTGAGCCTTTGATAACAGTTGTCACCCAGTAGTGATAACAGTTGTCACCCAGTAGTAGAGGTGATTGTTGAATGGAGATGGGACATTCCAAAACAGTCATTACTGGTTTTCCTCTTTCTGGATACCTCCCTCCTTAAATACTGGAGTCAGTGTGGACTTGATGGTGCATGTTCAATAGGACTACTGCATTTTCCTCATCAGTGATATTCTCAGATCTTTCCCATAATTCATTCAACTTCTGTCATATCTATTGGCACAGTGTTATTGCAGGCTACTAAAGGGGACTAACTTGGGTAACAGTGAAACTTCCATAAAAAGATTCTGTTAAACAGCTCAAGCTTTTATGAAACATCACGAGTCTCCAGACTGCAGTGACATCTTCAGACTTTTCTTAGCTTATGATAAGGCAAAGTTCAGTTCACAGTGTTTTATTGGCTTTTTTTAAGACTTGAGATTAAAATGAAACTAGCTGGTGATTTCCAGTAACTATCCAAACTGCCTGCAAGTCTAAAGATAGCTCTACAGGATTTGGGAGTGCTGGCAAGTGAGAGAGGGGGCAAGAGTGAGAGAAATGTATAAATAAACACCAGACTGTTTTTGACAGCTCAAAAATTTAGAAGAATCAAATGTTCTCTCTCACAGCAGCAGAAATGGAGCTTCAGGCGAGCTCCTGCTTGTGAGGTTTAAAAAACCAAAAGGGATTCATAATTATCCTGTCCTATCTGAACTCCACAAAAAGTGAAACAGTAACAACACATCCACCTCCTTCCACTGTGTCAGTAGTACAGTTCTCCAACACTGTTCAAGGAAAGCAATATGGTTACTTGGAGCAGCCTAAATCATGGAGCACTTTGTGATGACTTTGTGCACAGAGCATCAGTGGCTGGGCTGCAGACCTTGGGATGCTTTTGCCCTTAGGCAGCATGATATTGCCTCCACCTGGGAGAGGAGCAGGGTGCTGCTGACTACAACTCTAACCGGTGCAAACGGATAAGAACAAATAGACATTGCATTCACATCCCTGTGACTGTGGGTAGGTGATTAATGCATACTGGTACAGTTGGATTTATTACCCCAATATAGCATTAATTGTTGCTTTTCCTACAGTTGGTAGCAGGGCTGTAAATGTAGTTAATGATGATGTACATGGTGTTCTCGATTCTGGTCACTTTAAATGGGTGCCAGCTATCCAGCCTGTACAGGAGAAGCTGTACACACCCTCTTTTATTCTCAACCTTTTGTGCCACCCTTTGCCTCACCAAAGAAATTGGGGCCATCTGATTGCAACCCTAGACAAACATAAGGGAGCAAATGAAAGTAACTCAGACTTGCGAGTTCTTTAGTTTTATTCCACTTTGTGCTTGTAAGATTATATTTTCATTTGATTACTAATGAAAATGCAGATCTTTAAAAGAAAAATACAGCATTGTCAAAGTGACTTCTGAAGTTCATCTGAAAAGAATTCTGGAAGACATGATTATAAAACCCTCAAGTCAAAAACTTTATAGTCAAGCACTGACCGCAAAGTCTGCTGCCCAAAATCTATTCCCAAAGCAGCATAAATTTAGTAATACCCACAGTTTTGGTGAAGCTACTCCACTTTTACACAGCAGTAACTGGGAATCGAACTTGGATCTTTGCCTTTAACTTTGTCCAAAAATGGGAAAGTAGAAAAAAGTATGCTTTCAACATGGAGTCCCACAGGAATTCAGAGGGTCATCACATTGAATCATTTTCCCAATTGCTCCCCATTCTTCCCACAAAAAAAAAAAAATCAACTCACAAAAGCCTCAGTGTTTTGTCAGTTCAGCTATAAAGAGAAAAATAAAGCAAGGTTTGCCTGACAACACATACAGTGTTTAAACATAGCTGTGAAACATTTCTAGTGTGAGACATTTCATAACCTGCTTTACAGTAGTACTGTAGAAATTAACTAGTTATTTTCAAAGGCTTTTTAAATGTGCAGGTGAAGTGTGACAGCTGTCACATATAATCATCATAAAAGATCTGAAAGTTAATAGCAGAGCTCCAGGTATGTACTCTTTGATCTTCACTAAGAGTTTTGCTCAGGTATAGATTGCAGCATACAGGCACAGTGCTGAGGGCATCTGTGGTGAACATCTAGTTCCCAGGATGTGGTTAGAAGCCTCAGCGTCCTTCAGAGTGGTGTGTTTAGTGTGAGGGCTTGTCTGCATAGGGACTCACCCCTGATTAACTCCATGTGTGAACACTCCTATTCCAGAACAGTGGGTGGAGAACAAGGCCTTAGGCTGGAAAAGTATTGTCTCTCTCTTGGTATTATCCTTGGCCATGACCCCAGTGATGGATCTGGGGACATCTGCTGAGGAAGCTGAGGACAAACCGGCAAGTGAAGCAAGGTTTGCCTCCCCAGGCAGTGAAAAGGGCCCAAAGGCTGGGGTATTTTCCGAAACAAAAGCCTGGCATGATTGCTTTTGCATAGAGCAGTATGGCAGGCTTCCCCAAATTGCTATGCATGAGAGGGAAAACTGGAACCAGCTGTGTCAACATGTGCCATAAATAGAATACATTTCTCAGGAAAACAGCCAGCAAAAGTAGAGCACAATAATCTTCAGCTCAATATTTGCATATTACCAGTGCCAGAAGAGAGCATTAAAAGTGACAATGGATGAGGATTATTCTTATTAGAAGAACAAAGCATTAAGAGGGATGTTGACCATGGTATTAGGGCACTACAAACCTTCACAAAGAAGAAGCAAGTCCCTTACAATAGATTAAAATTCAAGAGGGGCATCATGGTTGTTTGGGATAGCTTGAATCCTTGTAGCCCTGAAGAGTCTAGTGGGCTAAATGCCCACTGTGGCATGTAGCCAAGACGAGTGTCAACACTAAAGTGTTTTATTAGAATAACTTCTGTGGGACTGTGGAATCTACCTGGTGGATCTCCACAGGAAAGACACAGCTTAGCCCAGTCGATTGGCATTGGCAGGACCTTATGGCTGTAACCTTCTTGGGTTTAGTTTATGCAGCATGCATAGCTGGGTGTTTGCACCACCATTACCAGAGAGACACTTAGTCTAGCAGCTCAGTGCACCTTACAGCAGCTGTGTCGTGTTATTGTGGGAATGTTTGCTGCAGCAGAGGGAAGTGAAGGGTAAGGCCATAGCATTTTGAGAGTCTCTTTATCTGATGGGGTACCTACACCTACACATCCATAAATTTTTCCTTTCCTGTACTGCAGAATGAGACAAAGGCACGACAAATAGGCGGTTTCATTGAGATATTTTCATAGGGGATAAGATTTCTATTTCCTCTGTGCACACTAGAGAAACAGGCTCTACTTAAAAAAAAATAAGGCAAGCAGAAGATTACTGAGCTTGTCTTATTCCGCATTCTGAAGTAGTTTTATCACCTCTGTGCAAGTAGATCTCAAAAGGGATTGTTACTTTCTGTAAATAGATTGGCTTTATTGTTGTGCTGAGCAGCAGAAGGGGAATGTGGTTTTACAGTGAAGGTGGGGAAAGGACAACCAGACCACCCAGTGGTACTACTGCTGACTGATAGCATGGCCCCATTTCTTACAGCTCTTGTGCCAGGCTAGAGTAGCTAATTCATTTGGTAGCGTAGCTGCAGTATTGCCCAGTTGTAAAGCTAATCATAACTAAATTCACTAGGCTGTGATTAGATTTGGTCAAGTAATTATTCATTTCAAGTCATTCATCTGACTTTTCATATAACACCTCATCTGCCTGGGAATTAAACACACACAAAAGGTGTTTTCAGTTACATCTCTTCATCACTTGCAGTTGTATCACTAATAAAGTGTGCTCAGACATTTTAGAGTCTAGTTTTGAGTAGTCTATCAAAATTTTGCTATTTATGATTGCTTTAAATACTGTCAGAGTCAAGTGTTGCCATTTCAACTTACCCTGTGCATATGTGTGAATGTGGGTCTGAGTGCCAGCAGCTGGAGTCAGAGCTCTTGTCATTTGACTCGTGTGCCCACGGGGCCAGTGACTGGGGCCAGTGAGCATATATAGGCAAGTGAGTGTGGGATCTCTAGCAAGTATCAAGTAGGAGTCACTGGTAAGTAGGTCAGGTGGCCTGGGAGTCACTGTAGGAAAAGTTTCTCCTTCTAGTTTCTGAAGCATATGCTAAGGCTTTTACTGGATATGACCAGATCTGGTTCATATTTATAGTGTACTGTACTCATGAAAGTGGCTTATTTCTAATTTTTGCTTCATGGAGAGATTATTGATATATATTGCTACCAGGTAATTCATAGGACAAGGGGGAACAGCTTTAACCTGAGCGGGGATTTAGATTATTTGTTAGGAAGAAATTCTTTACTGTGATGGTGGTGAGGCACTGGAACAAACTGCCCAGATAAATGGTGGATGCCCCACCCCTGCAAGTGTTCAAGGACAGATTGAATGGGGCTTTGAGCACCCTGGTCTTGTGGAAGGAAGGTGTCCCTGCCCATGGCAGAGTGGTTGGAGTGAGACTATCTTTAAGATCCCTTCCAACCTAAAGCATTCTATGATTCTATGAGCCAGTGGCTATTATTCTCACCTCTCAGAGCTAGCAGAGAAAACAAGAGCCTGCTGAAATCGGGTCAAGAGACCTAAGGAATATTTTCTAGATAAATGGAAGAGAAAATAAATCCATTACTGAATACTTAATGCTTTATATTTTAAGACATGTTTTTTCAAGGCTTGAAATAAATCTTTTAAACATCTGGGGACATTGTTGATGGAAATGACCTCACCTTGTGCATGGTTTCAGCTAATGACACTGTCATGATAACAACAAATGACAGAGTAGAAAGGCACAAGTTTAGGGTTTACTTTACTGGCCAAGCAGCCAAGGTGAATTACATCTAAAATTTATCTTCACTAGTGCTATAATGGAGCCCATGGTTATTTGTACATCTGAAGACCTATTCATTGTAGGCATCAGATGTTAGGTGAGATGAAGCTTTACTGTTCAACTTGCCCTGGAGAAGGAAGTCTACTTTTCATGCTGTGTTTTTAGTTAGGTTTATTAGGTAGCATATATAGAATCTGGTAACAGCCAAGGAAGATTTAATGGATATCAGATTTTATGTTTTTATTAGACTCAAAAAAAAAAATTCTGAATTATTTGTTACATAATTTTTAAACAGTGTAGTTGAATGAATGTGTTAGACCTCCTTTCTTTGTTGCACATCATACAGACTGAGCTGCCTTTGCTAGGCTCTTCGAAGTCCCAAATATTTTTTAGTCAAAAAAAGTCTTTTACATCTTGCCATGACAATGTATTTTAAACTGACATTTGTAATTTTTTTCTTGGGAGATTTTGAGCCTTTTTAGCCTAATTATCCTTTATTTCCTAGGAGGCATTTTCTGTTGTGGCCCTAGCTACTAGAAATTCTTCAGGAAAAGTATTGAGTTTGCATAGTATTAATTGGTCTATCTGCATTTGATCGATAACACAATGGAGCCCTTAGAGTAGCTATTATTTCAGCCTGACTGTATTTAATATTTTACTGTGGCAATTCCCAGAGAGAAGTAATGAATATGCTTCTGAAACACTTGGCCTATATTCTGTGCTTCAGATGATGCACAGAGAAACATCTTGTTCGTAACAAGAAGCCACATCAAGAGACGTTTATGCTAATCAGAGCCAGAATATATTTACAATGTAATTGCAAAGATAATTGTGGGGAGAGGAGTGGATATCACCCTAAGCTCTTTGAAAGCTTCCATCTTGTGATGCAGTTGGGTATTGGAGTGTTTCACACAGTTAACAGAGCAGACTATAGCACCACGTTTGAGGTAGACATCTCCCAGGTATGAGATGTATCAAACCTGGCAGTTCACCAGTTGACAATAAGCAGCAATCATTCTTTACAGTTAGTTTGCACCTGCATCCAAATGCACAGATTTCTTGTCATCTATAAAACGTGTCTGCAAGGTGCTGGTGTAATTTTAAACTTTATGAAATCTTATACATCTGGGATATGTGGAGCAGTCATGGTTAGGTGTGTCTGCAAAATTCCACGAGAGAGCATAGAATCATAGAATGGTTTGGGCTGGAAGGGAACTTAAAGATCATATAGTTCCAGCCTCCCTACCATAGGCAGGGATGCCACCCACTAAGTCTGGTTGCCCAGGATTCCATCCAACCTTGGCTTGAACACTTCCAGGGGTGGGGCATCCAATTCTTTGGTCAACCAGTTCCTGTGTATCACCACCCTTGCAGTAAAGAATTTCTTGCCAATATCTAATCTAAATATCTCCTCTTTTGATTTAAAAACATTTCCTCTTGTCTTATTGCTATCTGCCTGTATAAAGAAGTGTCCCTGTTTTCTATAAGCCCCCTTTAAGTACTGGAAGGCCTCAGTGAGTTCTCCCCAGAACCTTCTCTTCTCCAAGTCTGTCAGCCTGTCTTCACAGGAGAGGTTCTCTAGCCCTCTGATCATTTTAGTGACCTTCTAGCAGGTCTGTGTCCTTCTCGTGCTGGGACCCCAGAGCTAGATGCAGCACTCTAGATGGCATTTCACTGGAGGGGCAGAATCACCTCCCTCAACCTGCTACTCACACTGCTTTTGATGCAGCCCAGAACATGGTTAGCTTTCCGGGCTGGCTCATGTCCAGCCTCTCATCCACCAGAACCCCCAAGGCTTTCTCGTCAGTCTGCTCTCAATCACTTCTTCTCCCAGTCTGTACTCATGTCTGGAATTCTTCTGACCCAGGTGCAGCACCTTCTACTTCGTTTTGTTGAACTTCTTGAGGCCCGCTTCTTGAGCTTGTCCAGGTCCCCCAGGATTGTGTCCTGTTCTTCTGTTGTGTCAGCTGCACATCAGCTTGGTGTCGTCTCCAAACTTGCTGAGGGTGCACTAGATACCACTGTCTATGTCATTGATGAAGATATTAAAGGGCACTAGTCCGAAGACAGAGCCTTGAGGGACACCAAGCATCACCAGCCACCACCTAGACATAGAGCCGTTGACCACAACTGTCTGGCTGAGTCTATCCAGCCAAATCCTTATCCACCAAACAGTCCACCCTTCAAATCCATGTCTCTTCAATTCAGAGATAAAGATGTCCTGTGGGACCATGTCAAAGGCCTTGCAGAAATCCAGGTAGACGACATTGATTGGTCAATGGATAGTGGTATGTTTCTGCTCACAAAATGAGGGTTCCTAGTTTTCATATGTGTTTGTAAGAAATTGTTTTCAGTAACAGCAGTTAATTCAGTGTTGCCCAAAATATACACAATGACAGTAGAGTTGTCCCAGACAACCTTTTTATTTCCTCCTACACTACCTGAGCCACTGTTTTCAAGGGGGTAGAATGGCTTGTGACATAAACTGGTTTTAATTAAACCTGATCCAATCTTTGTACACTAACAGGCCGGTTAATCCATGCTTTATGTTCATGAGAATGCCACAGTACCAAGGAAGGCAGGCCTAGAGCTGCCATGCTCCAATATATCTTTCATTCAAGCTTCAGCAAGTTTGTAACTACAGAATGACACTCTCCTGCATATTTGGTTCATGGCAAAGCTGTGTTTCTGGCTGGAGTTTTGAAATCTGCACAGTTTTCATTTCAGAAATATAACTAGCAATTTCCAAGGAAAGCATTTCCTCATAGAACTCATCAGGGAAAACCATAGTACCCAATGTGTATACATGTCTTTCAGGCAGTGTCTATATTAACCATTTCTTTGGAAGAGATTTTGTTTCTACGTCTACAATGTGCTGGGTATTTTTCTCCAGGTAGCTTATGTGTTTATGAAATTTCCCTCAACGGGAAATAAATCAGATGCTCCAGTCCACTGACTGCTGACATCATGAGGTTCCATACCCATGCATGAGCCTTGCCACCAAAAAAGTACACAAAGGAGAGGCTTCCAGGTCAGCACTAGAAATAACTTCACTTTTCATTTTTTGTTTTGCCCATGTGTTGTGTATTTATAATTGCTGAAACATTAGCTCAGTTTTTTCTATTCTCAAATATCAGGTTTAGCCATGCATTTAAAGACTGACACTGGATCTGAATTTGTGTACAGCTCAGACAAGTCTTGTGGTTCAGGAACAGCCTCAGATAAAACCAGGCTTCAGAAGCTTAGCTGCCTTACAATGAAGTAAATTTACTCCTGCTGTTTTTGGCAAAGAAAGGGAAGACTTACGTCTTTTCCTTTCTTTTGTTCCCTTCCAACATTATTGCATTACTTGAGGTTCCCACAAACATCATGAATGCTTCTATACTATAGATTCTGCATAGTCGAGAAGTGTGACAATTTTCATTTTATAGGTGGAGGCTAAGGCACAGAGACTCCATGAAACAGCCAATGTGACAAACAGAAAGCTTATTGGGGAGTTTGAAACTCAAACTTTGTTTCCAGGAGCAACTTATGCAAACATACACCTTTTTTTTTCCCCCCAAAGAATCACAAAATCATCAAGGTTGGAAGAGACCCTCAAGATCATCTACTCCAATAGTCAATACAGCATCACCATAATCACCCCTAAACCATATCCCCAAGTACCACATCCAGGAACCTCTTGAACACTTCTAGGGATGGTGACTACTCCACTTTTACACTAACCTTTACACTACCATCCCAGGACAGATTTCTTATCCTTCAGATGGCTTTCTAACTGATGACAAAGGTACAGAGAGGCTGTGAAGAGTGGTCTCTGTTTAGTGATTAAGCCATGCCACTTTTTGCCTACTTCAAGTATTGAATGTAGAACAGGCCCTGAAAAAACCACATTCCTCAGCAAAAAACATATGAACCAAGATGACATAGCAGAAGAAGTATCTGCAGCTGTTAAAACGAAAAGCAAGTGTTTAGAAAGTTTAACTAGAGCCGAGCAATCTTCAATATTGCAAGTAGATTTCAGTTCACACTGTGCTTTTCTGATAAATGAGGATGGCAAGGGGAAGGGAAGTGAAATTAAAAACAGTACTCAGAAAGTTGTTGGGGTTTTCTTCTATGAAGACTCAATAAAACTATAAAGTGTAGAAGTAACTTTTCACAGAATTAAAAAATTAGGTTATTCATGAAATAGATGAAACTGCATTCTTAAATGTTTTAAGAATATTACTGTATAAAAATGCACATATCAAAGAGAATTTTTTTCAATACTCACCCTGAAGAAGAAAATAAACTTTTTTATAATCTTTAATATCTTTGTTGATGATTTG
>NW_008662283.1:0-6646 GCF_000695815.1 Acanthisitta chloris
GATACAAAAGAGCACTGGGCCCAGCACCGAACCCTGGGGAACACCACTAGTGCTCAGCCGCCAATTGGATGCGACACTGTTCACCACCACTCTCTGGACCATCCAGCCAGTTCTTAACCCAGCAGAGAGTGCACCTGTCCAATCTGTGAGCTGCCAGCTTTTCCAGGAGCATGCTATGGGAGACGGTGTCAAAGGCTTTGCTGAAGTCCAGGTAGACTACAGCCACAGCCTTCTCCATGATTACCATAGTAATGTTTTCTGATTTGTTGTGTATTTGTCCATACACTCATTCCGTAGAAAGTAAATTTTTTTTTCTGACGCCAGCAAAGTATTCCTCATGTGCTTAATCTGAAAACTTGGGCATTCTGGGAATGTCTTGTTTGTTTAGCCCTGATGTTCTGCATGTTTTGGGTAAATAGCAAAGGAATCCAAATGCAGCATTTGGTTTCAAGGAAATACAAGAAGGGAAACATGCACACAAAGAGCCTTTCTATATCTAAGTAATTTCTATTCCTACAAGTAGTCAGACCATCATTGACATTTCAGAGCTTGCCAAATATGTATACCCCTTGAGCAAAAGAACTATCACACAACTGTGAAGCTGTTACAGCTGATTTCCATCAAAAATATGCACCTTCTTAAAGTGCCTACCTTTTCTGGCTCTATGCTGTCCTACTCCACCCTCTGAACTTTTCAAGAATTGAGGTGTTTAATATTAATGCTATTATAAAGAATCTACATTTGTGAAAAAAACATTGGATTGAATCATACGGCTTACAAAACTTTACATAACATGGTACAGTGTGACTTAAAGTAAATCACTTGAAAGAATGTGAGCAAATTGAAGGGTATATTAGAACTCCCTAAGACTCTTTTTAAATTACAATTCAAACCTTAAAAGCCTCCAAAGTCATGAGATTCAGGAAAAAGTTTATTTCGTGTCCATCTTAAGACTGCAGTGTC
This sequence comes from Acanthisitta chloris, assembly GCF_000695815.1. Lineage (NCBI taxonomy): Eukaryota > Metazoa > Chordata > Aves > Passeriformes > Acanthisittidae > Acanthisitta > Acanthisitta chloris. The sequence goes on from NW_008662283.1 coordinate 964, forward strand.
CAGTAAAATTACTGGCTAATTTGGCAGATTGTCTCAGACATGATTTCAATTACTCAAAAATTCATGCAAAAATGTCAAATGAGTGAATTTCTAGACATATACAAAGCACAAAGTGTAGAATAAAAATCAGAATTGCAATAAGACGGAAAAAAAATTTTTTTACCTGTCTCTGTAAACCAGTGAATTTGATTTTGGCAGGCGCTCAGGCATCTGATATCCTGAAAAATTCAGAATACTTCATGCCCGTTTTCACGGGCATGAGATGAATGCTCCTTTTCCTATCTTTTCCAGCATTTTAAATGCACTATTATATTCCGTTTCCTGAATTAAAAGATTCAATTTAATATTGTATCTACACTGATTTGGGGTTGCCTTTTTTAGTTTAGGTTGGGGTTTTGTTTTGTTTTTTTCTTAATTCAACATTTTATATCACAATGTTAATGATTATAAAATTCTTCACTCACCTTTCATACAGTTTCTTTAGCAACAGTTGAAAAACTTCATTAAGGAGTTAAATAATAATCTAGCTCATATTGACAACAGAAATTACATGAACTTGATATCTGATCTTTATTGTAGGCAGCAGTTTTGTGGGAAAATAAAACAAAGGGCAAGAAGGCCACAAATGAAGGAAAGGAAGCATTTACTGAGACAGGTAGTATTTAGAGCATTTAGAGAGGTTTGTTTCCACTGGAAATGACATGCTTTTTATATGGCTTTTGTGGACTTCCCTGAAAAGTCCATAAAACAATACAGTTTAAATTATAGGTCATTATTGTTTAATTTTGCACATAGATAACTTAAATGTTTAAAGCATGTTTGCACTGGGTTTTTTCAAGAGATTCCGATCAATGACATTGATTTTCAGGACACAATATGCCAGTGTTAAACTGCAATCTCCTTCTTAAAGCACAGTTATAATGCACATTATATAAATAAACCCAGCATAGCTCCATTGTCTCAATTAATCAAACAGCTCAATGTCTCTAATTAACATTAGTGTACTGTCTGATTTTAAGACAGGGTAATATTCACTTTGAGCTGACTCACACTGCAGACAGGAGCTCAGGCTTAATTCTGATCCCACTTTAAAGCTCCTACTTCTCTCCAAGAGGAAGGAAGCCATGTCAATCAGCCACAGGTTCAAAAGCTCCATTTCAACTACAATTTCAAGAGTATATATATACACACACTAAAAAAAAAATGAATAAAAGGTCAAAGATGGTCTATTAATCAGAGACAATATTCATTATGTCCACATGTTAATTTGCACAACTAAGGGATATGAGACTGTCCTCTTCTTTGTACTTAAAAAGTTCTGTACAGCAGGATAGATCTGATACGGTTCTTCCGGCAGTGGATCAAGCAGACACAGCGACTGTTTTATCCAAAAATGTCCCAAATGTTCAGGACTACAATATATTTCTGTAAAATCCACTGCTGAAATTACAGTTGATTCTTCAACCAATCATTAATTGCCTCCAGAAAGCTGTTTCCTTCTTCTATGTGACCTTCTCTTATTTGTTCCCCTTCAGACATGTAGAGCCAGAATCTTCCTGTATTTACCAGCCTCATGCACTCTTAAAACTTTGAAAAAACACCATGGATTTCATGGCATGGTTTTGTTTGGGAGATAAGGGCTGTAAGTTTGTCAGCTATGTTACGATTCCTATGCTATTTTATTTTGTTCTATCTTATTTTATTTTAACTTGTAAATGTGTATTGTCCTTATTCAACTCAAAAAGCCAGAATCTTCCTGTATTTACCAGCCTCATGCACTCTTAAAACTTTGAAAAAACACCATGGATTTCATGGCATGGTTTTGTTTGGGAGATAAGGGCTGTAAGTTTGTCAGCTATGTTACGATTCCTATGCTATTTTATTTTGTTCTATCTTATTTTATTTTAACTTGTAAATGTGTATTGTCCTTATTCAACTCAAAAGACAGTTCTTGATTTTATTTTATTTTAACTTGTAATTGTGTATTGTCCTTATTCAACTCAAAAGACAGTTCTTACTCCTGTCCAAATTCAGACTTGAACATCCCTTTCCAGGGCTCTGTTCATAGAGAAAAAGAGAAGAAAAGAGAAGAAAAGAGAAGAAAAGAGAAGAAAAGAGAAGAAAAGAAAGAAAAGAAAAGAAAAGAAAAGAAAAGAAAAGAAAAGAAAAGAAAAGAAAAGAAAAGAAAAGAAAAGAAAAGAAAAGAAAAGAAAAGAAAAGAAAAGAAAAGAAAAGAAAAGAAAAGAAAAGAAAAGAAAAGAAAAGAAAAGAAAAGAAAAGAAAAGAAAAGAAAAGAAAAGAAAAGAAAAGAAAAGAAAAGAAAAGAAAAGAAAAGAAAAGAAAAGAAAAGAAAAGCATTTTCCCAAGGAAACTGCATACTACAGCAGTTTACATCTGATCTAGAATGGATTTGCTCCTAAACACCAGAAACACAAGATCCCATAAAATATTTTTGTATGTGTGAAGCGAGAGGACACAACAGAGTGAGAATTTTGTAGAGCTGTTAGATAAAGTCATGGTACTTAAACTCTAAGAGCAAACTATGTGTGTTACTATAAAGAGAAATAAGAGTTAAAGCATTATTCAGAACTGACATTGCAATTTCGTTCTGCTCTTAACCATTTTTCCCTCATTTTGAGGTCTTAGTCCCAGAGCAATTAAATCTTGATTTATCTAGATTTATTAAAATTTGCTTTTGACTTTTTAATAAAAGGTGTGGTTTTCAATCAAAATTCTAAATGCATTAACAAATAGTCCGGTCAACATTGTGAATCAGTCTGCTTCTGAAACACTAGCTGGGGTTTTCTTCAAACCCTCAGCAAAAGGAAGATCTAGAAGTAAGTCTTATGGGACATATTATTATTTTGTTTGCACTTTGTCTGCAGTTCATTCCTGAAACACGTCCAAGACAAGGGAAAGGAAATAACACCTCAGAGAAAGAAGGAATACACAAAACTACAAAGACTTCTCTAGGGATGTCGATCCTCTGGTCTACTGGTTTATAGATTTATGTACGGGACTGTCACTCTCCTAACTGAATTGATAGATTTTCCTTTTATGCCTGAACACCGAACAGAGATAAAGAGTCAAGGCAGTACGTATCTTTATTCCTTCAAGTATTCTGTTCTCTCTTAACAAACACACTTGAGAAGGAGAGTTCACCAAACCCCCAGACACAATCATGCTAAAGCAGACTCACCTGGGAATCCATCTCTTTATCATATACCACTTTTGTCACATTTATTTAAAATGACAAAATTACACACAATATGGTACCACTGTGATTTGCATCATTATTTTTTAAATTCTACTACTGATGCACTCTTCCAAAAGCTTTCACAAGGGAGCTAACTAACTTCTAAATTTTTATGTTATTCCTTCATAGTTATGACTGTAGCAATTCCCCATTCTACATACCTTCCTGTTCATGAGTAACTTGTTGTATACCCCTTCCTTTTTCCTCCACACTGCATCACATATACTAGAGCTTCAGCAATTCTAGTTACTGATTTAACCCTCCAAGGTACAAAACCCTAATGCCCAGATGAAAATGCGATAAATGAATTATTCTTTCTGGGGAAGCTACATGAATGACATGAGATAACAGCCCAGGTTTGCCTGTAATGCTGCTTTGTCTGCCTTCTTATGTACTTCCAGAAATCCAATTGTGATGCTTCTATATAGATACTGGTAAAATGTTTCAAACAAATGACTGTCTGAAACATCAGCTCGTTTTAATGACCTCTCTTCTATTTGGTCTGTGTTTCCCTTTCATATGTGCATCACTGCCTAGGTCTCCAAAATACATTGTCACGTATAGTTTATGGTGTAAAACACTTCCCACCCCAGAAAGACTCTGACAGATTCTTGAGATAATTTCCATGAATTTATATTCTCACTTACCTAAGTACCATGGTTTGATCACTTTCACCTCAATTTGATCAGCTTTTACTAGTTGCTATCACACATTCTTATCTCATCTTAGTAGCTACAATATTCATAGGAGACAGAACTAAAATGAACTGCAAATACATCAAGATTTTAAAGTGCTTCTAGATTCTTATCTGGATTGTTATTAGTTTAACTGTCAATTGTTGGGTGAATGACTAAGTCAATGTTTTCTTCTGTTTTCTGCATTCTCCAGCTGAGGATATTATATTTTCATTCAATTGTCTTATCTTGGAACTGCATTACTGCTGTGCATAAAAGACAATTTTCTGTTTGTAACTTTCTTGCAACAGATAATTACATTATACTGTTGAATTTTATTAACATGAGCCAAAGGAGTCCTGAACTCAGTAGAATGAGTGTGTTCTTTAAAGTCTGTGCTGGTTTTGGCTGGGGTAGAGTTCATTTTCTTCATAGTAGCTGATATGTGGTTGTGTTTTGGATTTGTGCTGAATACAGTGATGTTTTGGTCACTGCTGGGCAGTGTTACTCAGAGTCAAGGCCCTTTCTGCTCCTCACAGTGAAGGGGTTGGGGATTTCAATACCCTAGTTAATAATTATAAACATTGTAATTAACTGGATTTTACCTTAGGAATTTGTTGATAACCTTTAGGCAAACAGTTAAAAGTACATTAGTAAGTACAGCAAAAGGATACACACCACATGTGACAATTAGGCCAAGAGACAGCTGAAAACGTGGCTGCAATCTGCAGCAGCCGCTGCCATGCCAGATCCACAGCCATGGTTGTCAGCCTTTGCTGATTCCCTAATGGCCTGATGAAATGTTTCAATGCTTGTAGTGGCAGGTTTGGCTTCAGGTTGAATTCCAAATGACATTCTCAGTTCTCTCTACATATATAATGTTGTCCAGAAAATTGCAAGATGCTTGTTTTCCTGCAACCTGCAAATCCCTTCCCCAGCACCTTATACTGATAATTTTTGTAGTTTTACCAAGTAGTATCCCAGGAGACTCTAAACTCTGTTCTGTTCTTCAAATACTGTATCAAAGGAGTGTTGACTGGCTTTTTAATGGTTACCACACTTCTTCTTCACTGTAAGGAATAAGTCACAGTCATGTGAAAGATAACTTCTAATCCAAAAAAGTAGATGTAATTTCCATATTCCTCAAAGCTTCCACTTACCTACTTCATGTAACTACAATGATGACCCAATATTTCAACTCAAGTTTCAGTTTCTGAGAGCATGTTTAGTTTTTGAACTAAATCTGGCCACTTCTGTCAGGGATAGAAAAAAGTGTTTCTATAAATACATCAATAGCAAAAGGAAGGACAAGGAAATATTGAATATTGATATATGAATATTGAATGGTTACACTCTATTTAATGTTCTCAGTCAAAACCCTGTGATGATATATTTTCATAAAGGAATAAATAAAATTCTGCCATAACATAACAAAGGTCAGATTTGGGATAAGGAAATTTGTGGATGGCTGCACAATTGGTTAGAGTGCTTTTTCATTCCTTTTAATGCAATCATTTTAGGTTAAGGTAAATATATTACAATCAACCTGCTTTCTTCCACATCTTGTGTTGTGACTGAATGTCAAAAAGACCATGCAACTTTTCACTCTTAGGCTCTCATCTGGAAATATTCCTTAAGCCAGGAAATATCAAAGCAATACCCACAGCTTTAGAGTCAAAATTATGTTCCTTTATCTACAAAAATAAGTGAGTGATGAAGCCACACAGCATTATACTTACCAATATAATTTCAA